>NC_137061.1:3133015-3140515 GCF_032717465.1 Coenobita brevimanus | reverse complement strand
AGGATGAGGGGGGTGAGGGGATGAGAAGGCAAGGTGAGGGGGTGAGAGGGCAAGGGTGAGGGGGTGAGGGGGGCAAGGGTGAGGGGGTGAGGGGGGCAAGGGTGGGTGAGGGGGGAAAAGGTGAGGGAGTGAGAGGGACAAGGGTGAGGGGGCAAGGGGTGAAGGGGCAAGGGAGAGGGGATGAGGGGGGGCAAGGGTAAGGGGATGAGGGGGGGCAAGGGTAAGGGGGTGAGAGGGCAAGGGTGAGAGGGTGAGGGGGGCAAGGGTGAGAGGGTGAGGGGGACAAGGGTGAGAGGGTAAGGGGGCAGGGGTAAGGGGATGAGGGGGCAAGGGTGAGAGAGTGAGAGGGGCAAGGGTGAGGGGGTGAGGGGGCAAGGGTGAGGGGGTGAGGTTGGACTCTGCAAAAAACAAAAATTCATGCAAATCTTATTCTTGCAAATACTGTCTGCAATTTCGCGTTGAAGATTTGCAACTGCACACACTAACAAGCATTTAAACACACACGGGGACTGCGGGGAGGGGAGGGGGAGGGGAGGAGAGGGAGGGAAGGAAGATTTGGAAGAGGAGAGGGAATGATAAGGAAGATGGAAAGGCGTGGAGGAAGAAAGGCAGAGAAGTGGGGAGGAAAAAGAAAATGGAAAAGAGTAGAAGGCAATAAATGGATGTCGGAGAGAGAGAGAGATGAAAGGTGGGAAGACGAGGAGAAGTGGGAGAAAGGGGGAGAGAAGAAAGGTGGGAGGGATGAGGAAAAGTGCAGGTTGGAGGAAAAGAAAGTTGGGAAGGAGACAAAGAAGAGGGGGAAAGCGAGAAGAAAAGAGAGAGAGAGAGAGAGAGAATGTGGTAGAGCCGACGCAACAGCAAAATTACTTCCACCACCACTACCAAAAACCACCACCACAAAACTACCACTACTACCACAATCAGTATGACCTATTGACTATCACTACCATCACTACTACTACTACCACTACTACTACTACTACAACTACTACTACCACATAAGCTACTGTATTTATAACCAACACTACCACCACTACTACTACTATCACCATCACCACCGTCATCACCACTACCATCATCACTATCTACTACTACTACAACTACTACCATCACCATTATCACCACCATCACCTCTATCTACTGCTACTACTACCACCATCATCACCTGTACTACCACTATCGCCACTACCAGCATCACCACAATTACCACCATCACCACTATCTATAATGACACGCGATATCAGGAGGGAGAGAGAGAGAGAGAGAGAGAGAGAGAGAGAGAGAGAGACGGGATAGACAAGCATGGATAGCTAGACACACTGAGAGAGAGAAGACAGATGAGTATAAGTAACAGAGACAGAAAGATAGCCACAGAGACAGACAGACAGACATGTATACTAACAATTAAGTTGGTTGAGAATAGATAGACAGACAGACAGACAGACGGATTGATAGACTGAGTGAAAGACTGACAGATAGAGAGCGGGATGGATAGATAAATAGATAGACAGTGATAAAGAGAGGACGCAAAAAATTACAGGAACTGGAGAGAAAGAAAAAACGAAGAAAGATTAAGAGAGAAAAAGAGAAGTGAGAGAGAGTAAAAGAGAAGAGAAAAAGAGAGAGAAGAGAAAAAGAGAGAGAAGAGAAAAAGAGAGAGAAGAGAAAAAGAGAGAGTTAAATGAAAGATAAAAGGCAGAGAAAGACGCAAAGAAGAGGGCAAGGAGGAGGAAAAAGAGAGGGAGGAAAGAGAGGAGGAGGAAAGATGAGAGGGAATTGAATTTAGTGAGGGAGGAAGGAGTTAAGGGTGCAATGAGAGAGAGAGAGAGAGAGAGAGAGAGAGAGAGAATGTGTGTGTGTGTGTGTGTCGTTTTTCGCTCTTCCCCTTCAGTTCTTTGTCTTCCAACTTCTCCCCACCTCCTCTCTCTCTCTCTCTCTCTCTCTCTCTCTCTCTCTCTCTCTCTCTTCTCTCTCTCTCTCTACCACCAGTGAAAGTACTTGCTTGTCTCGGGAGCCCCCACCTCTCTCTCTCTCTCTCTCTTTGTATATGTGACTATAATTCCCTATCTTTCTATGTGGTGCTTAGAGAGGAAAACCTGAGAGAGAGAGAGAGAGAGAGAGATAAACCCACTCTCAGCTTGGTTAGTCCAGCCGTTCTGTCGCACTAATTGAGGTCACATGTTCCTGGAGTGAGAGAGAAAGTGAGAGAGAGAGCGAATGAAAGAGAGAGAGCGTGTGAGAAAAGAGAAAGGCGAGAGAATATTGGAAAGAACAAGTGACAGAAAATGGGAAGAAAAAAGATGACTCAAAAAGATAAAATACTGAAATAAAGAAAGTGAGAGAGTGAGAGAGTGAGCGAGTGTTTAAAGGTTATATGGTGAGACAGATGTATAGATATTAAGATAGACAAATAGGTATAGATAGATAGATAGCAGATAGATAGATAAATAGACTGACATGTAGGTAGATAGATAAACAGGAGAGAGAGAGAGAGAGAGAGAGAGAGAGAGAGAGAGAGAGAGAGAGAATCTGCGTGTTGGAGGGTTAAGCAAACAGTAAGGCGCAATAGGACAAGCAAACAATAGAAAAAAACAGCCTTAGGGCAAGGTATACATGAGACCCATACACAAGATTGACACACACACACACACACACACGGAGTTATTGCAGCCATGACTGTCTCCCCCCCTTTCCTCCACACCCCAACCCACCCCCACTCCACCCCATCCTCCCACTTCACCCCAACCCACCCCCACTTCACCCCAACACCCCACTCCACCCCAACCCACACCCACTTCACCCCATCCCCACCCCACCTCACCTTACCCTCTACCTTCATTAAAAAACCCTAAAATAATAATAATAATAGTAATAATAATAATAATAATAATAATAATAATAATAATAATAATAATAACTACCTTCATTACATCCCTCTAAAATAACAATAATAATAATAATAATAATAATAATAATTTTTTGGAACATAACTATTTGAAAAAGTGAAAAGAAAAAAATGAATGCGTACAAAATGGTAAAATAAGCACTATATAGACACTCGATAGACAGACTGATAGATAGAAATAGGCAGACACAGATAGATAGAGAGATACGTAGACACACAGACAGAGGGTCAGATAGATAGGTAGGCAGATATTGACAGATAGATAAATAAAGATAGATAGATAGATAAAGAAAACCAGTGATGAGGGGTAACTAATAATTTTAATGACAAGAAAAATATATAAGAAAAAATATATATATATTGCCAGAAGCCTTTAAAAGTTGATCCGTCCTGAGAAACTTAAAGAAAAGGAAAGGAAGTCAAGATCGGATCATTCTGAGATGCCTGGAGGTCTGAGAGAGAGAGAGAGAGAGAGAGAGAGAGAGAGAGAGAGAGAGAGGGAAAGAGAGAGACGACTTCTAACCTAACCCAATAAATTAATAAGAAGAGGAATGAGAGAAATTAATGAAAAATAAAGGAAAATAATAAGGGGCAAAAATTTGAATGGAAGAATATATGGTTTTGAAACGTGGCTGGCTGGGACCGTAGAGTTTTAGGATTCTCTCGTTTCCTACTATCTCCTCTTTTATTCTCTCTCTCTCTCTCTGTTACCTCCTTTATCTTCTCAATATTTCCTTCCCAGTCTCCTCCTCCTCCTCCTCCTCCTCCTCTCCTCTCTTCTTCCTCCTCCTTAATCCTCCTCCTCCTCCTCCTCCTCACTGCCAGACCCTCCTCAAAAAAGTTTGTCCATAAGGAGTATCTTTTCAGCAAGTTGTGCCTGAATTACGACCTTAGAGGTGTTACGGGAGAGAGAGAGAGAGAGAGAGAGAGAGAGAGAGAAAGACACACACACACACACACACACACACACACACACACACACACACACACACACCACAAAAAATACCAAACACACACACACTGCATGACGGCCGCGAAAATGTGCCTGACGTGATACATACAGCACTGAACGGGATTAATGTGTGTGTGTGTGTGTGTGTGTGTGTGTGTGTGTGTGTGTGTGTAATTCTACCACTGAATGATTAGCGATGATTTGAGAGTGCATGGTTTTGTGTGTGTGTGTGTGTGTGTGTGTGTGTGTGTGTGTGTGTGTGTGTGTGTGTGTGTGTGTGTGTGTGTGTGTGTGTGTGTGTACCGTAATTCCACCACCGCATGATGACTGACGATCTGACAGTGCATGATTTTCTGTGACAGCTCTTCTCTCTCTGTGCATGATTTTTTTTGCATCTATTTTCCGTTCTATCTACTCTCTCTCAGCGCAGGATTTTGTGTTAATATTTTTTGCATGGTCTGTGTTAATTTTTCGACACTGCATGATTTTCGTTTCGCTATTTTTTCAGTAAATGATTTTGATATTGTGATTGCATTATTTCTACGTAAAAGAATTGTCTCAGCATAATTTCTGTATATAAATTCTCAGCATTTCTATATCAATTCTCAGCATTTCTTTATCAATTCTCAGCATTTCTTTATCAATTCTCAGCATTTCTATATCAATTCTCAGCATTTCTTTATCAATTCTCAGCATTTCAATATTAATTCTCAGCATGATTTCTATATATCAATTCTGAGCATGATATCTATATTAAAATTCTCTCCCATGTTCTTCTTCCAATTCAACCAATGCATGATTTGTGGGTGATGATAATTGGATAGTGCATGATTTTAAGTGACGTGTGTGTGTGTGTGTGTGTGTGTGTGTGTGTGTGTGTGTGTGTGTGTGTGTGTGTGTGTGTGTGTGTGTGTGTGTGCATGATTTCTGAGACATCCCCATTCTGAGTGCATGATCTTCGCCCTCATAATATTCGCCAAAATTCAGACTATGCATGATTTTGATTATTTTTCGACTAGTGCATGATTTTTGAGAGTTACCAATCCGTCACTTCATCTATTCCCCCACCCATGCATGATTTTCGACCCTTACTGCATGATATATAGAGGGAGTGGCTTTACCTGTGCATGATTTTTCTGCTCTCTTGTCAAGTGCATGAATTCCTGTACTCTCTATGCATGGTGGAAAAGGTAGGTGCTATAATGGATTCTTGTGTGTGTGTGTGTGTGTGTGTGTGTGTGTGTGTGTGTGTGTGTGTGTGTGTGTGTGTGTGTGTGTGTGTGAAATCAGTAACCAGGTAAATAATACATCAACACATTCCACACACACACACACACACAAATTTTAAAACCCACAACATACATGCATACAAATATACGCAAGATACACGGCACATTTTCCCTCTCCATCTCTCTCTCTCTCTCTCTCTCTCTCTCTCTCTCTCTCTCTCTCTCTCTCTCCAAACACACATTTTCACATCGAGCTTTTTCATTTCAAAACAAAAATCCAAACAAGTACACACACATCAGCAAACACGTACACACACACACACACACACACACACACACACACACACACACACACGGAACTGCGCTAGAGGGCCATTACCACAACATGTCTCGTCCGTTGTGTCCTACCACCCTGCCTGCCTCTCCCTGCCTGACTCACTCTGCCTACCCGTCTGCCTCACCCTGCCTACCCATCTGCCTCACTCTGCTACCCGTCGCCTCACCCTGCCTACCCCTTTCTGCCTCAACCTGCCTACCCGTCTGCCTCAACCTGCTACCCGTCTGCCTCACCCTGCCTATCCCTTTCTGCCTCACCCTGCCTACCCGTCTGCCTCACCTTGCCTATCCGTCTGCCTCATTCTGCCTTACCCTGTCTGCCTCACTGCCTAGCCCTGCCTCGCTCCTGTCTTCTTCCTGCCTCGCTCTACCTCCTTCCATCTTCCTCCTCCCTTCTTTCTCTCCAACATCTATCCCTCTTCTCCACTTTCCTCTCCTACCGTCTCTTCTTCTATCTCCTTCAAATCATCTCTCTCTCTCTCTTTCCCTCCCTCTACCCTTATATCTTTTTTACCTTCTTCCCCCTCACTCCTCCATTTTCCCTCCATTCTCTCTCTCTCTCTCTCTCTCTCCTTTCCTTGTACCTGTGTGTGTGTCCTCCACTCTTTGTACCTCTTTCCTCTCTCTCTCTCTCTCTCTCATTCCACTCTCCACACCAGCCACTCACACCACAACACCAGTACCAGATGGACATGTGAGCGACAAAAATTCTAAATCTAATATATACACAAATAAGAATGCTCTCTCTCTCTCTCTCTCTCTCTCGTGTGTGTGTGTGTGTGTGTGTGTGTGTGTGTGTGTGTGCGCTCTCTCTCTCCCTCCCTCTCTCTCTCACACACACACACACACAGAGTATAGCTACATATTATGCCTCCATATACACAAGGAAAACTCTCTCTCTCTCTCTCTCTCTCTCTCTCTCTCCTGTGTGTGTGTGTGTGTGTGTGTGTGTGTGTGCGCTCTCTCTCTCTCTCTCTCTCTCTCCTGTGTGTGTGTGTGTGTGTGTGTGTGTGTGTGTGTGTGTGTGTGTGTGCGCTCTCTCTCTCTCTCTCTCTCTCTCTCTCTCTCGTGTGTGTGTGTGTGTGTGTGTGTGTGTGTGTGTGTGTGTGTGTTCTCTCTCTCTCTCTCTCTCTCTCTCTCTCTGAATCACTGGAGATATATTACTCAGAGAAATGTTCATCTAGGAGGAGAATACCAAAGAAATGGTACGGAAATGAACGCCAAGATTAGAGAAAATGAGAGAAAATTAGAGCAAATGAGAGTAAATTTAAGTAGCTCGCTTTAATGGGCGCGGAGGGGGCTATTAATGAGAGAGAGAGAGAGAGAGAGAGAGAGAGAGAGAGAGAGAGAGAGAGATTCGACAAAGTTTCAAATTCGCTATAGTATTAATTGACAGATAGACAGATAGATAGGAGATAGATATAAAGATAGATTTTCTCTATTTCCTATCTCTTATGTCACTTATATTTCCTCTATCTTTCCATTACCCTCTCCACCTCTCTCTCTCTCTTTCTTACTTGCTTTCTCTCCTTCCTTCCCTCCCTTGTCGTTTCTTCCCCTCTCTTCCTTCTCTTCTCAAACCTTTCCTCCCCCTCTCCCTTCTCTCCTTCCTTCCCTCCCTCTTCTTCCCCCACCTTTCCTCCCTCCCTCCCTCCTCTTTCCCCACCTTTCCTCTCCATCTCCCACTTCTTCCTCCATCTTTCCTCCCCCTCTCCCTCCCTCCTCTAATTCCCTCCCCATCCCCCCCTCCTCCCCCACCTTTACTCTCCCTCTTCTTCCCCCACCTTATCTCCCCCTCTCTCTCATTCCCTCCCTCCCTCCTCTTTCCCCCCCCTCTCCCTTCTCTCATTCCCTCCCTCCCTCCTCTTTCCCCCCCTCCCTTCTCTCCTTCTCTCCTCTTTCCTCCCCCCCCTCTCTCTCTCTCTCTTCTCTCCCTCCCTCCCTCACTCCCTCCCTCTTCATTTTCCCTCCTGTTAAGTGGAGGAAAGTTTAGTCACAAGAGCCATGTCTACGGCACTCCCCGACTCTCCTACCAATTCTTTCCTCCCTCCCTCCCTCTCTCTCTCTCTCTCTCTCCT
>NC_137061.1:3110515-3130515 GCF_032717465.1 Coenobita brevimanus | reverse complement strand
ATAAAAAATAAAAAATAATAAATGATAACGATAAATCAAGTGTTATCAGGATAATAATTACGAGTGTTATTATTTATCGTATTATTTTGTTATTGTTATTGAGTTATTTATTTGTTATTACCGTGGGGGACCTTTACTGAGGCAGAGAGCATGGTAATTAGGGACTATGTAAATGAGAGAGAGAGAGAGAGAGAGAGAGAGAGAGAGAGCACTTTCTTGACCCTATCTGTTTTTATCTATCTACCTACCTATCTGTCTATCTACCCGTCCACCTGCCCATTTACCTGCCGACCTGTCTGTCTAATTCTCTCTCTCTCTCTCACTCTCTCCAAATCCCGTATCTTTTCAATCTTCCAAACCCTCTCTCTCTACCTCACTTTCTATTCCTGATTCTTCTCTCTCTCTCTCTCTCTCTCATTACCATACATAAGGGGACAACAAGGTGAGATGTGACACTCCCTTCTAAGGCATAATATATTCAACCTCTTATTTCTTTATTTATTTCACTTCCAATTTATCTCTCTCTCTCTCTCTCTCTCTCTCTCTCTCTCTCTCTCCCTCCCTCCCCTGTAAGGTATAAATTATTCAACCTCTCACTTCTCATTTCACTTCAAATTTGTCTCTCATTCAGATTTTCTCTAACACATTCTCTCTCTCTCTCTCTCTCTCTCTCTCTCGTAGGTAGGTAAATAGGCAGGCAGGGAGATGTGTGTGTGTATGTATGTATGTATGTATCATGTGTGTGTGTGTGTGTGTGTGTGTGTGTGTGTGTGTGTGTGTGCGCCCGCGCTTTAATTACTCGTGTGTACGTATGTTTCTTGGTCATTTATTTGCTGTGTTTTTCTGTTTTGTTAGTGTGTTTGGTGTGTGTGTTGGGGGGTGCCGCCCCCGGGGGTCCTGGGGCAACTGACAGTAATTAGCAGAGTCGTTTACCAGCTCTTTGATCGCCAATGGCCCTGGGGGGAGGGGAGGGAGGGGGTGGGAAGGGAGGGAAGGGGGGAGAAGGGGGAGGAATGTAGGGATAGATAGATAGATACAGAGATATACTGTAGATACATATATATATATATATATATAGAGAGAGAGAGAGAGAGAGAGAGAGAGAGAGAGAGAGAGAGAGAGAGAGAGAGAGGTACAGGGAAGGGACGGGAAAGAATGAGAGGGGAAGGAAAGAAGGGGATGGAGGGGAGGAATGGGGAGGGAGGGGAGGAAAGGGGAAAGAGGGGAGGAAAGGGGAAAGAGGGGAGGAAAGGGGAAAGAGGGGAGGAAAGGGGAAAGAGGGGAGGAAAGGGGAAAGAGGGAAGGAAAGGGGAAAGAGGGAAGGAAAGGGGAAAGAGGGGGAGGAAAGGGGAAAGAGGGGAGGAAAGAGGAAAGAGGGGAAGAAAGGGGAAAGAGCGGAAGAAAGGGGAAAGAGGGAAGGAAAGGGGAAAGAGGGGAGGAAAGGGGAAAGAGGGGAGGAAAGGGGAAAGAGGGGAGGAAAGGGGAAAGAGGGGAGGAAAGGGGAAAGAGGGGAGGAAAGAGGAAAGAGGGGAGGAAAGGGGAAAGAGGGGAGGAAAGGGGAAAGAGGGGAGGAAAGGGGAAATGGGGAAGGAAAGGGGAAAGAGGGGGAGGAAAGGGAAAGAGGGGAGGAAAGGGGAAAGAGGGGAGGAAAGGGGAAAGAAGGGAGGAAAGGGGAAAGAGGGGGAGGAAAGGGGAAAGAGGGGAGGAAAGGGGAAAGAAGGGAGGAAAGGGGAAAGAGGGGGAGGAAAGGGGAAAGAGGGGAGTCGAGATTGAATGAGAGGGGAGACATCAAAGAAAGGGGAGAGAAAAATTGGAAGAGGAGGAGGAGAGAGATTAGAAAGGGGAGGAGACAGAGGGAGAGGAGGAGGAGGAGGAGGAGGAGGAGGAGGAGGAGGGAGAGGGAGGAAGAGGGGGTGTGAATGAGGAGGGAAAGTAAAGGACAACGAGAGAGAGAGAGAGAGAGAGAGAGAGAGGAGGGGGGTTGGAGGGAGGACAGCCAAACGGACCAAAGAAAAATTCATCTACTCGCAAAAGTCAACTAGTGCCCCCGAAAAAAAAAAAAAAGAATATTAATGAGAAAATGTGTCTGGTAGGAATATTTGATGAGAGAGAGAGAGAGAGAGAGAGAGAGAGAATATCGGATGTATTAATGTATGTACGAGCATGTATGTATGTATGTATGTATGTAAGAGCATGTATGTATGTATGTATGTAAGAGCATGTATGTATGTATGTATGTATGTACGAGCATGTATGTATGTATGAGCATGTATGTATGTATGTACTGCGAATGAATGAACGAAGGAAGGAAGGGAAGAAGGAAGGAAGGAAGGGAAGAAGGAAGGGAAGAAGGAAGGAAGGAAGGGAAGAAGGAAGGAAGGGAAGAAAGGAAGGGAAGAAGGAAGGAAGGAAGGGAAGAAAGGAAGGGAAGAAAGAAGGGAAGAAAGGAAGGGAAGAAGGAAGGGAGGAAGGGAAGAAGAAAGGGAGGAAGGGAAGAAGGAAAGAAGGAAGGGAAGAAGGAAGGAAAGGAAGAAGGAAGGAAGGTAGGAAAGGAAGAAGGAAGGAAGGAAAGAAGGAAGGAATGGAAGGGAAGGAAGGAAAGTTAAAAAATGAAGTCGGGGAGAGAAGGAGAGAACAAAAGGAAGGAAAGGGAGGAAAGAAGGGAGGAGGGGGAAGAAAAAACAGGAGAAAAATGGAGGGAAGGAAAAAATGGAGCGAGAGAGAGAAGGAGAGAATAGAAAGGGAGGGAGAGAAGGAGAGGCAGGCAGAGAAGAGAGGGAGGGAGAGAAGGAGAGAATGGAGAGCTAGGATGAGAGGGAAGAAGAGAAGGGGTTCGGCAAAGGACATCCCAAAAGACATTCCCCCCCCAAAAAAAAAAAAAAAAAATCCTCTACTCGCAAAAGTTGTTAATGAAAAAAAAATGAGATGAAAATATTAATGTAAAAAAATCGTCCGGTCTGATATTTTAGTGGAGGCTTTGATGTGTGTGTGTCCGAAATTATGAATGGTGGGGAGAGGGGAGGGGAGGGGAGGGGGAGGAAAAAAAAAAAAGGCAAAGAGATGGGGAGGGAAAGGAGGGGGAGGGTGGGAGGGAGGGAAGAGGAAGGGAGGAAGAAAGAAAGGAAAATTGATGGGAAGGGAGAGGATTGGGAGGAAGGGAGGGAAGAGGAAGGGAGGAAGAAAGGAAGGAAAATTGATGGGGAGAGAGAGGAGGGGGAAAGGGAGGAAAGAGGAAGGAAGGAAGAGAGGAAGGAAAATTGATGGGGAGGGAGGAAGAAAGGAAGGAAAATAGATGGGGAGGGATGGGGAGGGAAAAAGAAGGGAAAACAGATGGGGAAGGGGAAGGAGGGGGAGAGTGGGGAAAGGAAGAGGGGAAGGAGAGAGAGAGAGAGAGAGAGAGAGAGAGAGAGAGAAGTGGTGGAATGAACGAATAAAAAGACCAGGAAGGAAAGGGAGGGGGAGAGTGAGGGGAGGAGAGGGGAGACGATCAATTCTGAGGGAGGGAGGGAGGGAGGGAGGGGAGGGGATACTCATTTATCTAGAGATCAGAGAGAGAGAGAGGTAGTGGGGGAGGGGAGGGGAGGGGAGGGGATCAGGGAGGGGGAGGAGGAGGAGAAAGTGAGACAGGGAGGGGGAGGGGGAGGAGAAAGAAAAAGGGGGGGAGAGGGAGGGGAAGGGATAGGGGAGAAAAAGAAAAATGATAGGGAGGGGAAAAAGGAAGGGGGAGAGAAAAAAGAGGGGAGGGGAGAGGGAGGAAAGTAGGTGGAGGCGAGCAGCAAGAGAGAAAGGGAGAGAGGAGAGAGGAATGGAGAGGAAGGGGATGGGAGAGAGATGGGAGAAAGACAGAAATTGGAGAGAGAGAGAGAGAGAGAGAGAGAGAGAGAGAGAGTGTTGTGATTATGAGAGTACCATGGATTTAGAGAGAGAGAGAGAGAGAGAGAGAGTGTGTTGTGATTATGAGAGTACAATGGATTTAGAGAGAGAGAGAGAGAGAGAGAGAGAGAACAGACCAGGTCCTTTCCCACCACTCTTTTTCTCTCTCTTTCTCACTTTCTTTACTCACAAAATTATCTTCGTCATTCCTTTATATCCACCCTTTTCTCTCTCTCTCTCTCTCTCTCTTTAAATTCTCTTATTTATAATATCTTTTATTTTCCTGCCTCCTAATTTCTCCATCTAATTTTAAAGTAGTTATTCCTCTACCAATCCTGTCTATCTATCTTTATCTATCCATTTATCTATCTGTTAAGTAATTATTCCTCTACCAATTCTATCTATCTCTATCTATCCATTTATCTATCTGTTAAGTAATTATTCCTCTACCAATTCTATCTATCTTTATCTATCCATTTATCTATCTATTCACTTATCTATCGATCTCTCTCCATTTATCTATCTATCCATTAATTCATCTATCTATCTATCAGCCAATAAATCAACCTATCTACATACTAACTGGATTGCTCGCTGGTAGTATGGTTCTCTCTCTCTCTCACACTTTACACCCTATTCTACCCCTCTCATTCTCCTCACCTTCCACTACCCCCTCCTCCCTCCCTCTCTCTCTTTACACCCTATTCTACCCCTCTCTTTCTCCTCACCTTACACTACCCCCACCCCTCCCTCCCTCCCCCCCGTCTCTCTCTCTCTCTCTCTCTCTCTCTCTCTCTCTCTCAGTATTTACCTTCCCTCTAATCTACGCCTCTTCGTCCCAGTCTACGCCTCTAATCTACCATATCTACTATCCCAATTATCGTTGGATGACAGACAGACACGCAGAGGGGAGAGGAGAGAAGAGGGGAAATGGGAGAAGAAATGGGGAGGAAAGAGGGGAGAGGAGGGGAAATGGAAGAAATGGGGAGGAAAGAGGGGTAAGAGGGGAGGAAAGAGGGGTAAGAGGGGAAAAGAGAGGAAATGTGGTGGAAAGTGGGGACAGAAGAGGGGAAGGAGGGGAAAAGGGAGAAGAAATGGGGAGGAAAGAAGGGAAAGGGTGAGGAAACGGGGAGGAAAATGGGGAGGGAAGAGAGGAGAGGGGAAAAAGGAGAGGAAATGGGGAGGGAAGAGAGGAAACAGGGGAAAAGGGAGAGGAAATGGGGAGGAAAGAGGTGAAAAGAGAGAGGAAATAGGGAGAAGAAAAAAGACGGGGAAAAGGGGAGGGAACTAGGGAGGGACGAGGGGAAATGGGAAGGAAAAGGGGGAAAGAGAGGTAAGACAGAAGAGGGGAAAGGTAATGGGGAGGGGAGAGAAGGGAAATGGAGAGAAGAAATGGGAAAGATGGAAAAGGAGAAAGAGGGGAGGAAATGGTGAGAGAAGAGGGGAAAAGGATGGAGGAAATGGGAGAGAGAGAAGGGAGAGAAGAGGGGAAAGGGAAAAAATGGGGAGGAAAGGGGGGAGAAGAAAATAAGGGAAGATGAGAAAATAGGAGTTGGGGAGGAGAGAGAGAGAGAGAGAGAGAGAGAGAGAGAGAGAGAGAGAGAGAGAGTGGTGATGATAGTGAAGCACGCAAATGGGGAGATAAGTGGGGTGTGAGAGAGAGAGAGAGAGAGAGAGAGAGAGAGAGAGAGAGAGAGAGAGAGAGAGAGAGAGAGAGTCATCAAAATTTCATACCGGTATCTATCCTCTCTCTTTCTCTCTCTCTCTTTAATTTATCGCTCTCTCTATCTCTCTCTCTCTTTAATTTATCGCTCTCTCTATCTCTCTCTCTCTTTAATTTATCGCTCTCTCTATCTCTCTCTCTCTCTGTCTTCACTCTACCTATATCTTTATTTATCTCTGTGTCCTCTCTTTAATTCCCCCACTATCTCTCTCTTTAAATTTCCGTCTCTCTCTCTCATCACCTTTATCAATTATTTCTTTATTTTCTTACCATTTTTTGCCACAATTATCTTTATTTCGAGGCTACCACTACAACTACGATCCTACCACAACTACCACCACAACCAGGACCCTACCACAACTATCATCACCACAACCACCACTACCACAACCAGGACCCTATCACAGCTACCATCACAACCACCACCACAACTGTCCCCACCACAACTACCACCACCACAACCATCACCATTACTACAACCACTACCACAGCCACTACCAAAACAATATCCACAACTACCACCATCATTACAATCCTACCACACCTACCACCATCAACCATAACTACCATCACCACAATTACCACCAACCACCATCATTACAATCCTACCACACCTACCACCATCAACCATAACTACCATCACCACAACTACCATCATCACCACAATTACCACCATCACAACAACTACCACCAACCACAACTACCATCATCACCAAAATTACCATCATCACAACTACCACCATCGCAACCATCACCACCATAACCATCATCACCACAACTACCACCATCACCACCACAACCACCATCACTACCACAAATACCACCATCACAATCACTACCACAACCATCACAATCACAACCACTACAACCATCATCACAACTACAACCACCACCACACTACTACCACCCACAACCACCACTACTACTACTACCACAACTACCACCATCACTCGGGAAATAATCTCATCTACCACAATTCCCAGGCCTGACCAACCACAATCACCAACATCGCTTCAATCCTATGGTACAATTGTTATTATTGGTTAGTCATATCCTACCACCATTTTGCTACCACTATTGCCACTACTACCACATCACCAAATCAACCACAACCGCCAGAATTGCTACCACCAACCACAACTACCACCACCACCAATACCACCAACACTACCGCAACCACCACCACAATCACATAATCTAAGACCACCACCACAATCACATCTAAGACCACCACCACCACCATTATCATCATCATCACCACCACAACCACCACCACTACTACTACCAGTATCACCATCACCATCTTCCTCCTCCTCCTCCTCCTATCATCATCATCATCACCACCATCACCATCCTCCTCCTCCTCATCATCATCATCACCATACGTTGAGGTGGGAAGGGTAATCTAGTCTCTGATTGGTCGATTATAAACCAATCAGAGAGAAGCAGAGAATACCCCCCCCCCCTCTCTCTCTCTAAGTCTATATCTATTTTAAGACGATCACCTACACTAATTCTCTCTCTCTCTCTCTCTCTCTCTCTCTCTCTCTCTCTCTCTCTCTCTCTCTCAGGTAAGACACAGGTGAGGCATAAAGCGTGAGGAGGAAATCTATGTGTTTACCGCTGTATGAGGGAGACTAATGGAGGGAGGGAGAGAAGTGAGGAAGGAAGAAGGAGGGAGGGAGGGAAGGGAGAGAAGGGAGGGACGGAGAGAGGGAGAACAGGAGGAAGAGAAGGAAAAATAGGAAAAGGTAATGAGTTGGACAGGTAGATAGATGAGAGAGAGAGAGAGAGAGAGAGAGAGAGAGAGAGAGAGAGAGAGAGAGAGAGAGAGAGAGAGAGAGAGAGAATGGTCGCAGGAGGAAAATATAAACAAAGAACTGAAGTGGGAGGAGAAAGAGGAGACAATATATAAAAAGAAAATGCAGAAATGGGAGGGAGGGAGGAAGACAAAGGGAAGGAAGGAAGGAAGGGAGGGAGGGAGACAGGAAGGAAGGAAGCCAAGAGAGCACAAACAAAATCAACCACCTAATAAACACAATTCAAACAAAAAAACAAAACAAACAAACAAGCACATCACCTGCCCCTGACCCGCCACGCTGCACGTCGACATAAATAATTTTTTTACCTGAAAATAAAAAACAAAAAAATTAGATTAAAGAATAATTAAGATATGTATGTGTATGTATGTACGTATGCGTGTATGTAGGTATTTATGTATCTATGTGTGCATGTATGTAGGTATTTATGTATGTTTCTAAGAATATGTATGTATGTATGAATGAATGTGTATGTATGTACTGTATGTATAGATGGATGGATGTTTATGTATGGAGATATGTATGTATATATGTACGTATTGAGATGTATGTATGTATGGAGACGTACATGAAATAAGCTACATTTCTATTTAATCTTTGTACGAGGAGCCTTCATGTGTTGTAAAAATACTACTACTACTACTTATAATAATAATAATAATAATAATTAGTAGTAGTAGTAGTAGTAGTAGTAGTAGTTGTTGTTGTTGTAGCAGCAGTAGCAGTAGTAGAAATTTATTATTATTATATTAGTTATTACTATAACAATAATCATGATAATTATTACGAAATTGGCGTAGACATACGAACACTGAGACAAACAAGTAGTGAAAATAGAACTGAGAGAGAGAGAGAGAGAGAGAGAGAGAGAGAGAGAGAGAACTAATGCGAGTACCGCATCAAAAAAGAGAAAAGAGAGAAAAAAGAGAAAGAGAATCCGCAACTTCTCTAATTTGCAAATTGTGGGGAAGTTCTTTGTGACAGGAGAGAGAGAGAGAGAGAGAGAGAGAGAGAGAGAGAGAGAGAGAGAGAGAGAGAGAAATTATGTAACTACTTGCAAGCACAGTACTTCCTACTTTTTAAAGGTTAGAGAGAGAGAGAGAGAGAGAGAGAGAGAGAGAATCTGGGGGGAGGACGGAGAAAGAACATGGAGGGAGAGTAGGAAAGGGAAAAATGGAGGGGGAAGTGAAAGAAAGGAGAGACAAGGGAGAGAAGGAAGGGAAAGGAGGGAAGGGAAGGATGGAGGGAGGGAGAAGAGGGGAGGAGGGAGGGAGGGAGGAGGAAGAGGGGAGGAGGAAGGAAGAATGGAGGAAGAGGAGGGAAGGAGGAATGGAGGAAGGAGGAATAGAAGGAAAGGAGGGAAGGAGGAACAGAGGGAAGGAGGAATAGAGGGAAAGGAGGGAAGGAGGAACAGAGGGATGGAGGAATAGAGGGAAAAGAGGGAAGGATGAAGGAGGAACAGAGAGATGGAGGGATGGAGGAATGGAGGGAAGGAGGAACAGAGGGAGAGGAGGGAAGGAGGAAGGAGGAACAGAGGGAGAGGAGGGAAGGGGGAAGGAGGAACAGAGGGAGAGGAGGGAAGGAGGAAGGAGGAACAGAGGGAGAGGAGGGAAGGAGGAACAGGGTGAAAGGAGGGAAGGAGGAATGGAGGGAGAGAGGAGGGAAGGAGGAAGGATGGCTACAGATAAATAGAAGATTATTAAGTTATTTATTTTTAAGTGGGTGTAGGCTCTCTCTCTCTCTCTCTCTCTCTCTCTCTCTCTCTCTCTCTCTCTCGTAATGAGGTCCTCCTAGTTAGTCTCGTTAATGATGATGATTGTTAATGTTAATAGTGCCAGCCATCTAATTGTTGTTCCCTGAGAATTGTGGTAGTTGTGGTAGTAGTGGTGGTAGTATGCAAGTAGCAGTGATGTAGGTAAGGATTCTGGTGATGCTGGTGATGGTGGTAATGTTGGTAGTTGTAGTAGTGGTGGTAGTGATGGTGGTAATGTTGGTAGTTGTAGTTGTGGTGGTAGTGGTTGTGTTGGTAGTTGTAGTAGTGGTGGTAGTGATGGTGGTAATGTTGGTAGTTGTACTGTAGTGGTTGGTAGTTGTAGTAGTAATGACGGTAGTGACTGGTAAATGTTGGTAGTTGTAGTAGTAACGTTGGTAGTGATAGTGGTAATGGTAGTTGTAGTTGTAATGTTGGTAGCTGTAATAGTAGCGTTAAGTGATAGTGGTAAAGTTGGTAGTTGTAGTGATAAAGTTGGCAGGAGTAGTAGTAATGTTGGTAATTGTAGTAGTAATGTTGGTAGTTGTAGTAGTAATGTTGGTAGCGGTAGTAGTGATGTTGGTAGTGATGATGGTAGTAATAGTGATACAGGTAATTACTATATAGGAAATTCTTAAGTAATTCCCCCCCCCTTTCTCCTTCACCCCCTCTCTCTCTCTCTCCTAAGGAAAAGGTTAAGAACAGACCACACCCTAAACAGCAACTAACTCTCTCTCTCTCTCTCTCTCTCTCTCGTTAACTTGCAATCAATTTTATGTTGAAAGATAGACGTCAAGGGAGTGAAGGGAGAGAAAAAAGATGAGAGAGAGAGAGAGAGAGAGAGAGAGAGACTGCAGTTCCTTAGAGACCAACCAACCTTACCTTTAACAGAAAGACTTGCTCTCTAATTATAGAAGTTAAATAATAGGGTAGCGAGAGAGAGAGAGAGAGAGAGGAAAGGGTGGAGATGCATGTTTGATTGTCTGTCTGGAGTAAAGGATTAGTCATGTTAAGTAACCTTTGCAGTTCTCTCTCTCTCTCTCTCTCTCAGCCTTCCTTCTCCCTCCACCTCTTCTTCCTTCCGTCTTTCCTCCCTCCTTTCATCCCTCCCTCTCTAGTCTTTTCTTCCTTCCTCTTCCCTCTTTCACACTCTTACCTGTTCTTTCCTCTTCACTCCTCTTACCTCTTCTTTTCTTTCATTCTTTATTTTCTTCCCCTTTTCTTTCTCCTCTTTCCCTCTTTCTTTCCTTACTCTCTTTTCTGCGAACTCTTTCCTTCATTACGCCCTTCCTTCCCCCTTTCCTTCCTTCTTCCTTCCCCTTTCCTTCCCCCTTTCCTTCCTTCTTCCTTCCCCTTTCCTTCCTCCTTCCTTCTCCCTTACCCGCCCATGTCCATTCCCTCTCTTTTCTTTCTTTCCTCTTTTTTTTTTTCCTTCTGCAATGCGTACTTTCTTCCTCCCTTTCTCCCCTCCCCCCTCCTTCCTGCTTCCCTCCCTTGCCTTTCCTCCTCCTTTCTCGGTGAGTCACTCTGAGTCACTATGGCATTTCCTTCCGCCTCTCTCTCTCTCTCTCTCTCTCTCTCGTGTCTTCTATTCTCCCTCTACTTTTTTCCTTTGTATAACTGCTTTTCATTCCTCGCCTCATCAATCCATCAATTCATCTATCCGTCTATCTTTCCTTCCCGTTTCCCTTCCTTTATTTCTTCCTTCCTTGCGTTCATCCATTCATCCATCAGCCTTCCTTCCTTCCTACCTTTCCTCCATCCATCATCCTTCCTTCCTTTCTTCCATCCATCCATCATCCTTCCTTCCTGCCTTTCACTCATCCATCCATCCTTCCTTCCCTTCCTCCTTTCAACTTTCCTTCCTTTCTTCCATCCACCCATCCATCATCCTTCCTTCCCTTCCTCCTTTCAACTTTCCTTCCTTTCTTCCATCCACCCATCCATCATCCTTCCTTCCCTTCCTCCTTCCATGCATCCTTTCTTCCATCCAACTCTCCTTCCTTCCATCCATCCATCCTTTCTTCCATCCATCTCTCCTTCCATCCATCGATCCATCCATCCTTTCTTTCTTTTTCCTTGCTTTCTTTCCATTTATTTTCTTTCTCATTCACTATTGTCTTTTCTATCCAACCACCTTCTTTTCTTCTCATTTGTCTTTTTTTTTTTTCCTAATCTGTCTTTATCTTAGTTATCGATTATTTGTGCACTTTTCCCCTCCTCTCTCTCTCTCTCTCTCTCTCTCTTTCCCTCTCTCCTGTGACTCACCCTCTCTTCCTTCTCTCTCATTAGCTCTCTCCCTCTCTTTTTGCGTTTCTCCCCTCTTTACTCTTTTCTTACACCCTTCTCTCTTTCTCTCTTCCTCCCCTCCACGTCACATTAGTAAGGGGAATGTAGAAGTAAGTCGATCCATCTATTGCCAGACGCCGTAATCCCGTAAGGGGTGGCCACAAACAAATCGCCTCCATGTCGCCCTGTCCACCGCCATTTCACCGCTCTGCTCCCAGTTCACACACCCCTCTCTCATATGCTGTACCTCTCCACTCCATCTCTCCATCTCATCCTTGGCCTCCCCCTCCCTATCCTCCCCTCTCTCTCTCTCTATATATAGATTTTTCTCTATCTGCTGTCAGTTTTTATGCGTCTATCTATCTGTATCTATTTCATCTATGTCTGTATATCTATGTACACAAGTTCGTATATCCACATTTCAACGTTTGAGAGAGAGAGAGAGAGAGAGAGACTTGGTAATTCCCCTCACTTACATAATCATCTACTCCTCCTCCTCCCCTTTCCTTCATCTTCCCTTCCCACCCCTCTCCTCCCCTTCTCTTTCCCCCCCTCCCCACTCTTCTCTCTTGCTCTTTCCTACTACTCCTTCCCTCCTCCTCTCTCCCCCTATCTTTTCCCCTCTTCCTCTTATCTCTTCCTCTCCCCCTCTTTCCTCCTTCCCTTCCCCACTCCCTCCATGCCTGCCTTCCTTCTCCTTCACTTGCACTTTTCCCTCTACTCCTCCTTCCTCTCCCTCAATACCTTCTCTCCTAGCCCTCTCTTCTCTCCCGTCCTTCTCTCCCTTGTCTCTCCTTTCTTCCTCTTCTCCCTCCATTTTTCCCTTCCCTTTCCTTCCTCCATATTGCTCTATCCCCTCCCAGATCATCCCCCCTTCTCCCTTCTTCATCTCTCTCTCTCTCTCTCTCTCTCTCTCTCACACACACACACACACACACACACACACACACACACACACACGCACACACACATTTCCACTGTCCTAATAATATGTCAAATCACATTAATATCTTTTACTTTGCAATAGATTTTTATTACCTTACTTCTTATAATTTTCCTCTCTCTCTCTCTCTCTCCCCCTTGGTTCTTCCTTCCTTCCCTCCTTTGTTTTTTCCTTTTTTTCTTCCCTTTCTCCCCCCCTTCTTCCAACTCCCCCTTCCTCACTTTTCCCTCTTCCCTCCTTCCATCTCTTCCCTCTTTTTCCTTCCTCCTCTCGCATTCCTCCCTTTCTTTTTCCCTTCTTCTTTCCTCTCTCTCCCGTCTTCCACCTCCCTCCCTCTTTTTTCCCTCTTTCCCTCCTCTTTCTTCCTTCCTCTCTCCACCCTTCCACCTCCCCCCCTCATATGCCTCCCCTTATCTCCCTCTTTCTTCCCTCTCTCCCTCCTCCTATTCTTCCTTTCTCTTTCTCCTCCTTCCTTCCCCCCCCTCCTCTCACACTCCTCCTTTTCTTCCTTTCTCGCTCTTCCTCCCTCATCTCTCCCTCCTTCCCTCCTCTCTCATTCCTCATTTTCTTCCCTTCTCCTCCACTCTCTTCCTCCTCCTCCTCTCCCTTTCTCTCTCTTTTTCCTACTGCTCTCCGTCCTCTCTCATTTCATCTTTTCTTCCTTTCTCCTCCCCTCTCCCTACTCCTTCCCTCCCTCCCTCCATTCCTTCTTTCCTTCCACAGTGTGAGAACAAGAGAGAGTGTAGCAGCGGATGCCATTAAGACAACACGACTCTCTCTCTCTCCCTCCCTCCCTCCCTCACTCTCTCTCTCTCTCTCTCTCCTTAATTTCTACTCCAGACAACTTCTCTCCTAACCATCTCTCCTTCTCTTTCTCTTCCCTCTCCATTTCCTCCTCCTCTTCATTTTCTTCGTCTGTATCTCCATTCTCCTCCTTTCCTTCCCTTCTTCCTCCTCATCCTTCTCTCTCCTCCTCCCTTGCCTCCCTCTTCCCTTCCCCGTCCCCTCCTCCCTCTCCCATCCTCCCCTTTTCCCTCTTTCTTCTCCCTCTCCCCCTTCCCCTCCTCCCTCTCCCATCCTTCCCTCCTCATCGTCCCTTCGTCTCCCTCCCCCATCCTTCTTTCCCCTCCCTCCCTCATCTTTCCCTCTTCTTCCCCCGTCCTTCCCTCCTCATCCTCCCACCTTCCTCACTCGTCCTTCTCGCCCCTCCCTCCCCCATTCTCCCCTCTTCTTTCCCTGTCCTTCATTTCTCTCCCTCCCCTCCTTCCCCTCCCTCCCTCCTTCCTTCATGCCTCCCATATCTCTTTGACGGTCTCATCCAATATTACGCTCTGCTTCCTTCACCTTCCTTCCTTCTTTCCTTCGCCTTCCTTCCTTTCCTTCGCCTTCCTTCCTCCTCCTCCAATCATCCTTAATTCTTCTTCCTTCCTTCCTTCTCCCATCTTTCCTTCTCCTTCCTTATTCATCTACAATTCTTCCTTCATTCCTTCCCTCATTCTTCCTTCTCCTCCTTCCTTAATTTTCCTTAACTCTTCTTCCTTCCCTCTTTTCTTCTCCCATCCTTCTTCCTTCTCCTATCCATCCTCTTTTCTTCCTTCACTCTGACCTAAGCTTCCTTCTTCCTTCCTTTATCTCCCTTCCTTCGCCTAAATCTCCTTAATTTTTTACTTCTTCCTTCGTTCTTTTCATCCTCCTTCCTTCCTTCCTTCCTTCCTCGACCTCCTTTTTCTCTTTTATTCTTCCTTTGTTTCTTCCATCACATAAAAATAATTCCTTTTTCCTTAACCTTCCTTCTTCCTTTCTCCTTCACCTTCCTTCCTTCTTCCTTTCCACCCTTCCTTTTCCTTCACCTTCCTTCTTCCTTTCCACCCTTCCTTCCTTCCTTTCCACCCTTCCTTTTTCCTTCACCTTCCTTCCTTCCTTCTTCCTTTTCACCCTTCCCTTTTTCCTTCCTTCCTTCCTTCTTCCTTTCCACCCTTCCTTTTTCCTTCACCTTCCTTCCTTCTTCCTTTCCACCCTTCCTTTTTCCTTCACCTTCCTTCTTCCTTTCCACCCTTCCTTTTTCCTTCCTTCTTCCTTTTTCCTTTCCACCCTTCCTTTCTTCCTTTCTTTTTCCTTCACCTTCCTTCTTCCTTTCCACCCTTCCTTCCTTCCTTCTTCCTTTCCACCCTTCCTTTCTTCCTTCTTCCTTTCCACCCTTCCTTTTTCCTTCCTTCCTTCTTCCTTTCCATCCTTCCTTTTTCCTTCACCTTCCCAGTTGCTTAATCTCCTCCTTTTTCAATTCTTCCTTCTTCCTTTCATACTTCTCCGACTCTTCCTTCTTTTCCTTCCTTTCTCCAGTAGTCATCCTATATCTATTCTTCCAATCTATCGACTTACTTTTTTTCCTCTCTTTTCCCTCTTCCTATGCCTCTCTTTCCTCTTTTTTCCCTCTTCCAACGCCACTCTTTCCCCTCTTTCTATGCCTCTCTTTTTTCCCCTCTTCCTATGCCTCTCTTTTTTCCCTCTTCCTATGCCTCTCTTTCCTCCCTCTTCCTGTGCCTCTCCTCATTTTTCTCTCTTCCTATGCCTCTCCCCTCTCTTTTCCCTCTTCCTATGCCTCTCTTTTCTCTTTTTTCCCTCTTCCTATGCCTCTCCCCTCTTTTTTCTCTCTTCCTATGCCTCTCTTTCCCCTCTTCCTAAGCCTCTTTCCCCTCTTGCTATGTCTCTCTTTCCCTGCTTTCTCCTCTCTTCTTATGCCTCTCTTTCCCCTCTTTTCCCCCCTCTTCCTATGCCTCTCTTTCCCCTCTTCCTATGCCTCTCTTTCCCCTCTTCCTATGCCTCTCTTTCCCCTCCGGTCAACTTCCCTCTCTTTCCCTAATTTCAACTTATTTTCTCTTTTCTCAATTTAGTAACCCCTCTCTCTCCTTCTCTCTCTCTCTCTCGACGAGTTTTTCCCCTCATCTCTCCACTTCAGAAGCTGAGGAGGAGGAAAAAGGGAGAGAGAGAGAGAGAGAGAGAGAGAGAGAGAGAGAGAGGAAAAAATAATTGCCTCTCCTTTTTTCCTCTCATTCCTTCCCTTCGGATAATTGATCGTGAGAGAGAGAGAGAGAGAGAGAGAGAGAGAGAGAGAGAGAGTCAATGGCCGTAAAACTAACTCTCGTAATGTCATTTTTATTTCAACTCCCCTCTTTCTTTGTCTCACTTTTTCTCTACACTTTCTTTAATCACCTTTCTCTCTTTCTCACGTCTCCGGTCTCTCTCTCTCTCTCTCTCTCGTACCTCGCCTCCCTCCTTCCTTTGTCTCTCCCTTCACTGTCAACACTCATAAGCTACCTCTTATCTCCCGCTCTCTCTCTCTCTCTCTCTCTCTCTCTCTCTCTCTCACACACACACACACACACACACACACAAAAGAACGATCAGGAATAACAGTCATTACTCTCCCTCACTCCCTTTTCTTCTCTCCCTCCCCCCTCCTTCATTCTCTCTCTCTCTCTCTCCCTCTCTCTCATATTACTGTTTGTCACGCCATCAAATTTCCTTCTTTCCTTCTTCCATTTTCCTTCTTTTCTCTCCTTTATTCTTTTTATTTCCTTCCATCGTTCTTCTTTCTCCTTTCTCTCTCCAAATTATCTTTCCACTGTCCTTTCTTCCTCCTCCTTCTCTCTAACTCCTTTCTTCCTTCTCTCTTCTTGCTCCTCATTCCTTCCTTCCTTCTCTTCTCCCTCCTTTCCTTCTATCTCCGTCCTTCTTTCTTTTCTCCTCTTCACTCCTTCCTTCCCTTCTCCCTCTCCTTCCTTCCCTTCTCCCTCACCTACCTTCCTTCCCTTCTCCCTCACCTACTTTCCTTCCCTTCCCCCTCTCCTTCCTTCCTTTCCTTCCCCCTCTCCTTCCTTCCTTTCCTTCCCCCTCTCCTTCCTTCCTTCCCTTCCCTCTCCTTCCTTCCTTCCCTTCCCCCTAACCTTCCTTCCTTCCCTTCCCTCTCTCCTTCCATCCTTTCCTTCTCCCTCACCTTCCTTCCTTCCTTCTCTCTTCCTTCACTCCTTCCCTCCTTCCTTCCTCCTCCCGTCTTTTTCTCCTACCTTTTTTACCTCTTCTTTCCCTCCCTCTTGCATCAGTAACTCATGTCTTATCTACAAATGTACACACACACACACACACAGTCTTTACGCAACCCTCCTATGGTATATCTTGAGAGAGAGAGAGAGAGAGAGAGAGAGAGAGAGCCTGTTAACTGTCTTCTACTAATAAGGATTTGTGTATATATTTATCTTCATTTCCTACTTTCCTGAGCCTCTCTCTCTCTCTCTCTCTCTCTCTCTCTCTCTCCTTTGTCTGTCACTCCCACAATCTTTATCTTCTATTTTCTTTCCCACCCATTACCATTCTCTCTCAGAAAATTGGGCGGAGAGAGAGAGAGAGAGAGAGAGAGAGAGAGAGAGAGAGAGAGAATGGAAGAGGTATATAAGAATGGAATAGGAAGGAGAAAGAATGGAAGAATGAGAGAGAGAGAGAGAATGGAAGAGGTATATAAGAATGGAATAGGAAGGAGAGAGAGAGAGAGAGAGAGAGAGAATGGAAGAGGTATATAAGAATGGAATAGGAAGGAGAAAGAATGGAAGAATGAGAGAGAGAGAGAGAGAGAGAGAGAGAGAGAGAGAGAATGGAAGAGGTATATAAGAATGGAATAGGAAGGAGAAAGAATGGAAGAATGAGAGAGAGAGAGAGAGAGAGAGAGAGAGAGAGAAAAAAAAAAAAATATGGAAGAGATATATAAGGATGGAATAAGGGAAAAAGAGGAAGGATGAGAGAGAGAGAGAGAGAGAGAGAGAGAATGGAAGAGGTATATAAGAATGGAATAGGAAGGAGAAAGAATGGAAGAATGAGAGAGAGAGAGAGAGAGAGAGAGAGAGAGAGAGAGAGAGAGAGAGAGAGAGAGAGAGAGAGAGAGAGAGAGAGAGACGACAGACCACAGTAAAAATAATCATAAACCGAATATGCATCGTATAAAGATCACTCCTAATTTATCCCAGGTAATTACATAAGAAACAAACAATAAACAAAAGGTAACTCATAAACAAGGCCTGAGACAGAAATAAGCAAGCATAGAAAAAAACATGAGCTAAGCAAAGAAACAAGCAAATAAACAAATCACGAAGCAAGAACATAAACAGAGAAACAAGGAAGAAATGATGAAGGAAGAAAGGACATAGAGGGAGAAGGAAGGAGGAGGGAGGAAGGAGGGAAGGAAGACAGGAGTGAGATGGAGAAGGGAGGAGTGAGAGGAAGGAAGGATGGCGGAGGAGGGGTGGAGGAAGTGAAGGAGGAAGAAGGGGAGGGAAGGAAGAACGGGATAGGTAAAGGGGAGAGAAGAAGGAAAGAGAAGGAAGGAAGAAGGGAGAAAAGAAAGAGAAGGAAAACAGAAAGGGGGAGAAGAAAGGGAGGGAGGGAAGGAAGAAAGGAATGAAAAGGAAGAAAGGGAGGAAAGGAGAAAAAAGAGGAAAGGAAAAAAAAAAGAAAGAGGAAAGGAAAAAAGGGAGGAAAGGAAGAAAGGGAGGGAGAGACGGAAGGCGGGAGAGGGGGGGAAAGCGGGGGGAGGGGGCGCGTATCCCTTCCCCCCCTCTTAACGAAACGACAGCTGGTCTTTTTTTCTTGTTTTTTGCATCAGAAAAAAGGGAGAGTTTTTCCCCACCCATTCTTTTCTTTCCTTTTTTTCCTCTCTCTCCTGAAACTCTTCCTCCATCCATCTCTCCTACTGTCTCTCTCTTTCCTCCCACTCTTTTCCAATTCTCTCTCTCTCAACCTGAAACTTTCCCCTCCCTCCCCCTCTCACCCCAACCATTCTCTCTCTCTCTCAACCTGAAACCTTCCCCTCCCTCCCCCTCTCACCCCAACCATTCTCTCTCTCTCATCCCCCCAATCCCCCTATCAACCAACCCCACCACCTCAGCCTCTCTCAATCTTCCCCACCCTTTCATTTTCCCTCCCCTTCTCATCACCACCACCACCACCACCACTGACAACAATTTCTCTCTCCATACTTCTGTCATTATCCCCTCCCCCATTCCCACACCCCTCCCCTCCCCTCCCTCATTACCACCCTCTCTACACCACATCACCAACACACCCTTCATTTCTCTTTCATTTCCACACTACCCTTCCCTCTTTCTCCCTTCCCCTACCATATCCCCACTATTCTCTTTCCCACCCCCTCTCACACCTCCCCCTCCTCCACTCATTTCCCTTTCATTGCCACACTCCCCTTCCCTCAATATTTTTTTCCTCCCTTCTCCCCCTACCACATCCCCACTATTCTCTCTCCCACCCCCTCCCACACCTCCCCCTCCCCTCCCCACCACTCACCTCCCTTTCATTTCCACACTCCCTTTCAACATTAATTCTCTCTCTCTCTCTCTCTCTCCCTCCTCAAATTTTTTTCCCACCCCCTCTCACATTTCCCCCTCCCCTTCCCCCTCCCCACCACTCATCTCCACCACTCATCTCCACCACCATCTCCACCACTACCTGACAGCCCATCCTCGCATTTCAACTATTTTTTTTTTTCTTCAATGGATTTTTACCTTGTCAAAATTTTGGATGACAGTTTTTATTACCCTCACCTGCCTTGTTTCGAAATTTCTTGCTTGTTTGTTTGTTTATTTGTTTGTCTCTGTCCTTTCTTGTCTTCGCGGTTGATTGTTTGTTTATTACCTTGCTTTTTTTACTTAGTGCCTTCTTATTTCTTTCCTTGTCTACCTGTGTTTTCTTACCTTTGTCTTCTCCCTCCCTTCCTTCCTTCTTCCTTCCTTTCTTTTCTCTCTCCCTCCCTCCCTTCCTTACTTTTCCTCTCTCTCTCTCTCTCTCTTCCTTCCTTTCTTTTCTCTCTCCCTTCTTTCCTTCCTTCCTTCCCTTTCTTTTCTCTCCCCCTTCTTTCCTTCCTTCCTCCCCTTTCTTTCTTCTCTCCCTTTTACTTCTCTCGTTCCTCCTTCCCTCCCTTTCATTTCCTCCGCAATTCTTCCTTCCTCTCACTCCTCCCTTTCCCATCTCACTCCTGTCTTCCTTCCCTCCTTCCTTCCTCCTCCTTACTTCTTCCTTCTCCCTCTATGTCCTTACTTTCTTCCTTCATCATTTCTTCTTGTTTCAATGTTTATGTTCTTGCTTCGTGATTTGTTTATTTGCTTGTTTCTTTGCTTAGCTCATGTTTTTTTCAATGCTTGCTTATTCCTTTGTCTCAGGCCTTGTTTATGAGTTACCTTTTGTTTATTGTTTGTTTCTTATGTAATTACCTGGGATAATTTACGAGTGTTCTTTATACGATGCATATTCGGTTTATGATTATTTTTACTGTGCTCTGTGCTTGTTATCTCTCCCTCTCTCTCTCTCTCAGGTCTCGAGCCTCTGAACACACACACACACACACAATTATATATAAACACATACACACACGCATACAAATACATACAGTCACACATATATACATAAACATACACACACATTTACGCACACACACACACACACATACACACACACACACACATGGCTACTGGGAGTGATTGGTTGATTCAGTTAGTCTAGGGAAGAGGGTGTGCAATATTTGGACTCTCTCACTCTCTCTCTCTC
>NC_137061.1:3088015-3105515 GCF_032717465.1 Coenobita brevimanus | reverse complement strand
ATACGCACACACTCCCAATCTGATTACATATACATAAAACATACATTCACACGCACACACTCCCCATCTGATTACACATATACACACGTACACATTCCCCATCTGATTATACATGTGCACATACATACATACACAGTACATACACAGAGTACATACACACACACACACGCATACATACATATGCACACATCCCCATCTGATTACGCGCACACATAAATACATATACACACATACAAACACGCTCCCCATCTGATTACACTTATAACCTACAGTACATACACACGGTATACATACACATGCACACACATACATATATACGTACATAATGGTACATAAAGAAATTTAAACATACATAAAAACACATACACAGATACATACACGATCTCACACACACACACACACACACACACACACACAGACACAGACACAGACACAGACACACACACACACACACACAGACACACAGACACACACACACACACACACACACACACACACACACACACACACACCACTGACAACCACACACTGCACATAAAAAAAAATCCATATTCTTTTTTTTTTTTTAATCTGTCCATATAATAAAAAAAATTTTGCCATTCAGTTTATCGTGGAATTGGCCTTTAGGGTGTAAAAATGTGTGTGTGTGTGTGTGTGTGTGTGTGTGTGTGTGTGTGTGTGTGTGTGTGTGTGAGAGAGAGAGAGAGAGAGAGAGACAAAAATCGAGTGGACTGAATAGGAAAAAACATAGAAAGAGAAAAGGAAAAATGAAAACAGACAAGAAAAAAACAGAGAACCACAAGACATGGAGAGAAGACAAAGAAGAAAAACAAGAAAGAGGAGAAAGAGAATAAGAGTACGAGTAAGAAAAACAAGTAAGAAAAGTAAGAAAGAGGAAGAGAATAAGAGTAAGAATAAGAGGAATAAGACTAAAGGAGTGAAACGTGGCTAGATTTATCCGTAGATTTTAACGAGAGCTGGAGATGAGGGGTGTGGGAGGGAGGAGAGAGAGGAAGGGAGAAGAAATGAGGGATGTCAGAGGGAGAAATGAGACAGGGAGAGAAGAAATGAGACGGGGAGGAGAAATGAGACGGGGAGAAGAAATGAGACGGGGAGGAGAAATGAGAGAAGGGGAGCAGAAAAAAGGGGGAAGAACACAATGGTGAAGGGAAGGGAGGAGAGAAGAAGAGGGGAAGGGGAGATATGGAGGGAAGGGAGAAAGAGGGAGAGAACAAAAGGGATTGAAAGAGGAAATAGGTGAGAAAGGGAGAGGGGAAAAGGGGAGAGAGAGAGAGAGGGAGGGGAACGTGAAAGGGCAATATAAAAGAGGGGAAGACAAAGAAAGGAGCACGGGAACGAAAGGAAGGGAAGGGAAGGGAGAGGAAGAAGAGAGAAGGGAAGGGAGAGGAAGAGAAGGGAAGGGAAGGGAACAGAAGGGAAGGGAGAGGAAGAAGAGAGAAGGGAAAGGAGGTGAAGAAAAGAGGAGTGAAGAGAAGAGAGAGGAGAGGAGAAGAGAAGAAAGGGAATGGGAAAAGATAAGAAGAAAGAAGGAAAAGGAAAGGAAAAGCAGTCTAAATGAGAGAGAGAGAGAGAGAGAGAGAGAGAGAGAGAGAGAGAGAGAGAGAGAGAGAGAGAGAGAGAGAGAGAGAGATGGAAGGAGGGGAAAGGCGAGGGGAAGTGAAAAGAAGAGCTAAGAAACGAGAAACAGGGGAGAAAAGACAGATTGAGGGGAGGGGAGGGGAGGGAGGAGAGGGGAGACGAGAGGAAAAAAGGGGAGGAAGGAGAGGAGAAAGGGAAATGCAGCAAGAAATAGAGAGAGAGAGAGAGAGAGAGAGAGAGAGAGAGAGAGAGAGAGAGAGAGAGAGAGGAGGGGGCGTGTGAGGGTCAAGGAAAACAAAGAGAGGAAGAATGGATTTGTCAGAAAATTATGAGGGAGGAGGAGGAGGAGGAGGAGAGAGGGAAGGGAGGGAAAGCAGGAGGGACAGACGAGGGAGATATCAAGAGGGAGAGAAGCAGAGGAGGTTTATGGGAGGAAGGAAGAGAGGGAAGGAAGAAAAAAAAGAACTGGAGGAGGAGGAGGAGAGAAGATGTGAGATAGGAGGGAAGGAGAGGTGGAGGAAAGAGGAGAACATGAAGGAAGGGGAGAAGAAGGAAAAGGGAGGGAATGAGCGAAGGAAGGGAGGAAGGAGGAGGGAAGAAGAGGCAATAGGGAGGTAAGAAGGCAACGAGAGAGAGAGAGAGAGAGAGAGAGAGAGAGAGAGAGAAAATGAAGGGAGGAAAGTGAGTAGTCATTTGGAGAGACGCCTCCAAGCCCACCTTAGGAATGACTGATGAGAGAGAGAGAGAGAGAGAGAGATACAAACCAGACCTTGCCTCCTAATTATATAGTTTCAGAGAGAGAGAGAGAGAGAGAGGGAGGGGGGGGATGGAAGAAGAGTGAGAGGAAGAGATGGGAGGGAGGGAGGACAGAAGGGAGGAAAGAAGAAAGGGAGAGAAGGGAAAGAAGGAAGGAAGGATGGACAGGGAGGAAGAAAAGGGAAGGGGTCGAGAGGAAACGGAGGGAGAAAACAGAAAATGAAAAAGGGAGAAGAAAGAAGAGGAGGGAGGGAGGAGGGAGAGAAGGTGAGAGTCAAGCAGAAAGGGAGGGAGAGAGGGAGGGAAGAAGATAAAAGAGAATCTGAGCCTGAAGAAGGGAGGGAGGGAGGGAGGGAGGTAGGCAAAGGAGAGTTAGGGGAGGGACGAAAGGAGGGAGGGAGAAGAGAGGTAGTTTGAAATCAGGGAGAGACGCGGGCATGAGGGGAGGGGAGGGGAAGAGAAGAGGAGAGAGGAGAGGAAGGGAAGGGAGAGGGTGATAATCAAGAGCTGGACACGAGAGAAAGAGAGAGAGAGAGAGAGAGAGAGAGAGAATTACCCTGTAAGCCTCTCCATGCAATTGATGGAGAGAAGAGAGGAGGAAGGAAGGAAGGAAGAGGAGAGAAGAGAGAAGAAAGAGAGAAAGTAGAGAAGAGAGGGAAACAAAGGGAGAAAAGAGAAGGGGAGACAATAGGGGAGGAGGGTAGAGGAGATGAGAGGAGGGTAGAGAAGATGAGAGGAGGGTAGTATGAGGAGAAGAGTGTAGAGAGGAAGATATAACTTAGGAAGAGAGAAGAGAAAAGGATGGAAGAGAAGAGAGGAGGGTAGTATGAGGAGAAGAGTGTAGAGAGGAAGATATAACTTAGGAAGAGAGAAGAGAAAAGGATGGAAGAGAAGAGAGGAGGTTGAGAGGAGAAGAGAGTAGGGAGGAAAGGAGGGGAGAGGAAAGACGGGGGTTAAAAGAGAAGAGAAGAGAGTAGAGGAGAGAATTGAGAGGAAAAGACAAAGAATATGAGGAAGAGGAAGGGAAGAAGAAAAATTGGAGAGAAAAGATGAAAGAAGGGGGAAAAGAAAGAGGGGTGAGGAGGAGAGGAAAGGGAAGGAGGAGGAGGAGGAAGAGGAAGAGGAAGAGGAAGAGGAAGAGGAGGAGGAGGAGAGTCAATTTGTGTAGGGCTATTTCTATGTTAAAGACTGACAGGAATGCAGCGAAGGAAGGAAGGAAGGAAGGAAGGGAAGGGAAGGAAAGGAAAGGAAAGGAAAGGAAAGGAAAGGAAAGGGAAGGAAGGGATGGGAAGGGAAGGAGGGATGGAAAGGGAAAGAGGGATGGAAAGGGAGGGAGGGATGGAAAGGGAGGGAGGGAGGGAGGGAAGGGAATGGAAAGGAAGGGAAGGGAAGGAAGGGAAATGAGAGAGAGAGAGAGAGAGAGAGAGAGAGAGAGAGAGAGAGAATGATAATGAAGGGAGGTGAAAGGAGCCACCGACCATTCAGTAATCTCTTCACAGTGAGGAGAGAAATGAGGAGAGATGAGAGATGAGGAAGGACACGAGGAGAGATGAGAGAAATGAGGAGGAATGAGAGGTAAGAAATGATGGAAATGAGAGGTAAGAAATGATGGAAATGAGGAGAGATGAGGGGTAAAAAATGAGGAGAGATGAGGTAAGAAATAAGGGTGACGAGAGAGGAGAGGTAAGATGAGAGAAATGAGGACAGAAACGAGAAGAAAGGAAATAAATGAGGTGAAATGAGGTAAAAAAGAGAAATGAGGAGAAATGAGAGGTAAGAAAGGAGAGAAATGAGGTAAAAAATGAAGAGAAAATGAGGAGATATGAGAGGTAAGAAAAGAGAGGGATAAGGAGAAATGAGAGGTAAGCAATGAGAGAAATGAGGAGATGAGAGGTAAGGAATGAGAAAATGAGGAGAAATGAGGTGAGAAATGAGAGAAATGAGAGGAGAGAAATGAAAAGAGGTAAGAAATGAGGGAAATGAGGAGAGATTGAGGAGAAAATGGGAGCAAAGTGAGGAGGAGAGGTGAAGAGAGAAGAAACTGGAGTTAAAATAGTATAGAGAGAAGAGAAGAGAGGAGGAAAAGGGAGGAGAGGAAGAGGAGGAGGAAAGAGAGGAAAGGAGAGGGGGAGGAAAGAGAGAAGAGGAGAGGAGGAGAAGAGAGGAGAGGAGAGGAGGAGGAAATAGAGCAATAATATGTATAAAGTAGAAGGAAGAAATGATGATGATGATGATGATGAGGAGGAGGAGGAGGAGGAGAAGGAGGAGGAGGAGGAGGAGGAAAAATGGGAAAGGATTAAATATCAGGAAGAGAATGATGGAGGAAGGAGACGAGGTAAAAGTGAGAGAGAGAGAGAGAGAGAGAGAGAGAGAGAGAGAAAACCAAACCTTACTAAGTATATAAAGTGTGTGTGTGTGTGTGTGTGTGTGTGTGTGTGTGTGTGTGTGTGTGTGTGTGTGAGAGAGAGAGAGAGAGAGAGAGAGAGAGGGGGGGGATCAATGGGGGGGAGGAATGTCTTACTGGTGAGTGTGGAGGAAGATAATCCTACTCTTGAATATTCATGCTCTTACTCCCTTCCTTCCTTCCTTCACTGATTTCCTTCCTTCCTTCCTTCCCTCTTTCTTTCCCATCTTAACTCCTTCCTCCCCTACTTCCTTCGTTGCTTGCTTCAGTCTTCCTTCCTTCTCTTTGTCTTCCTTCCTTCCTTCCTTCCCTCTTTCTTTACCCATCTCAACTGCCTTCCTCCCCTACTTCCTTCCTTGCTTCAGTCTTCCTTCCTTCCTTCCTAAAATTTTCCTTCCTTCCTTCCCTACTAGTATTTCTCCTTCCTTCCCTCATTCAATCATTCCTTCCTTTCTTAACAGCATACCTCTCTCCTTCCTTTCTTTACTTCTCCTTCGCTGTCTTACGTGTTCCTTCCTTCCTTCCTTCTTTCTTTTCCTCCTTTCTTTTTTCACTGCCGGCCTACCTTCCTTCATCCTCTCTCTCTCTCTCTCTCTCTCTCTCTCTCTCTCTCTCTCTCACTCACTCACTCACTCACACACACACACACACACACACACACGTCAACGAAGCGTGTTTAGTATTGGTATACAACCCTCCCCCCCTTTCCCCCACCCCTCCCCTCCCTTCTCTCAACCCCTTCCCTCCCCCTCCTTTTCTCCCTTCCCCCACCCCTCCCCTCCCTTCTTTCAACCCCTTTCCTTCCCCTCCCTCCTCCCCCTCTCTTCCTAATAAACCCCCCTTCCCCCACCCCTTCCCCTCACCCTACTCCTTCTCCCTCCCCTCAGATAGATAGACAAAGAGATAGACAGTTCGACAGGTAGGTAGACAGGCAATTAGATAAAAAAGATAGACAATTAGATAGAGGTAGACAGACTGGCATAGATAGTCAGATAGATAGCCCAGCATCTATCTATTTCACTGCTATATAAATCTATGGCAGTAAATCCACACACGTTAAATAAATCCCTCCAGTATGGATTGATAGATAGAAATAGACTGGTCGGACAGGAAGATAGATGTAGATAGATAAATTGAGATAGATAGATAAATAGATATGCAAGTAGGTAAGTACATGAATTATTGCAGTGTTTACCTATCTATCTATCCGTCTATCTATCTGTCTATACGTCTATCTATCTATACATTTACCGCATGTCTATCTACCTACGAATCTATCTACCCACCACTCCATCTCTAACGGGTATCTCTCTACCTATCTATCCATCTATCTATCTATCTATCTGCATTCTATCAATTTATCTTTCCCTTTCCATTTTTTTTTTTTATACTTTTTTCAATTTCACAAAACTACTCAAATTTCTCTCTCTCTCTCTCTCTCTCTCTCTCTCTCTCTCTCTCTCTCTCTCTCTCTCTCTCTCTCTCTCTCTCTCTCTCTCTCTCTCTCTCTCTCTCTCTCTCTCTCTCTCTCTCTCTCTCTCTCTCTCTCTCTCTCTCTCAGGAATTCTTTACGGGGCCAAAATAAAGAGCAACTAACTTTTCAAAATTGTTGGAACGTGAGAATTAGAGAGAGAAAAAAGAAAGTGAGAGAGAGAAAATGTGAGGGAGAAATACCTGGAAAGGACATTGAGAAAGGGATACCAGATGAGAGAGAGAGAGAGAGAGAGAGAGAGGTAATTTCTCCCTCTCTCTCTCAGTTCATTCACCTATCTTTAAAGCCACATCCGGTATCCCCTCCTTCCCTCCACCCCCCTCGTCCTTCTCCTCTCCCCTCCTCCTCCTCCTCCCCCTCCCCCTCTCACCTCTCACCTCATCCCCTCCATTCCCTTCCCCTTTTCTCCCCTGCCATTTTCTCTTCCTCCTCTCTCCTGACTTCTCCCCTCTCCTCTTTATTTTGCTCCTCTCCTTTCTTCTCCCCTCCTCCCCTCTCTTATCCCTTTCTCTCTTCCCTCAATCCTCTTCCCCTCTCCCCTCCTGTCTTCCCCTCAAACCTCTTCCCCTTCCCTCTCCTCTCCTCTCCACTCCCCTCTCCTCCACCTCCCTTCAAACCTCTTCCCCTCCCCTCCTCTCCCCTAAAACCTCTTCCCCTCCCCTCCCCTCCCCTCAAATCCACGGGGGAAATCATGCGGCAGATACCAGAAGCCCAGAAGTTAGTCAAGGTTACCCCCCATTTAACCCCCAACCCCCATCTTAACCCCCACCCCCATCCTGACCCCGCCCCTCATCTTAACCCCCATCCCCATCCTAACCCCCACCCCCATCCTAACCCCCACCCCCATCCCAACCCCCTCATCTTAAACCCCACCCCCTCATCCTAACCCCTACCCCCATCTTAACCCCCACCCCCATCCCAACCCCCTCATCTTAAACCCCACCCCCTCATCCTAACCCCCACCCCCATCTTAACCCCCGACCCATCCTAACCCCAACCCCCACCCCATCCTAACCCCACCCCCCATCCTAACCCCCACCCCCATCTTAACCCCCGACCCATCCTAACCCCACCATCTTAACCCCCACCCCCTCTTCAACCCCCCCACCCCATGATCTCTAACCTCTACTAACGAAGGCTGTACCTAACCCCTCCAGCTCTCTCTCTCTCTCTCTCAACTACTCTACACTGCACAGTTTATCTTCCTCAGACCTCTCTCTCTCTCTCTCTCTCTCTCCCTACTAATTAATCCACCATTTACCTAACTATCTATCTCCCTACCCACCTATCTATCAACCCATACCTGTTATCATCTATCTATCTGTTCATCCATCAGTCTATTCATTCATATATTTATCTATCAATCAGTCCCCCACTCTCTCTCTCTCTCTCTCCCCCCCTCTCTCTCAAATATTTAAAATTACGCAAATATTTCAACTCTCTCTCAAATATATTAAATTACACAAATATTTCAAATCTCTCTCTCTCTCTCTCTTTCTCAAATATTTTAAATTACATAAATATTTCAAATCTCTCTCTCTCTCTCTCTCTCTCTCTCAATTAAAAAGGGATAATTAGACAAGTCAACTCCAAGGCAAGAGTCATTAGGTCGTTGGAGGGTCGTTAGGGAAATACCGCGCTTGTTTGGGTGGTATTAATTGGGAGAGAGAGAGAGAGAGAGAGAGAGAGAGAGAGAGAGAGAGAGAGAGTGAGAGAGAGAGAGAGAGAGAGAGAGAGAGAGAGAGAGAGAGAGAATCTTGGTCAATAGATGCTTTATCCTCTCTCTCTCTCTCTCTCCACCAGGCTCCAAAGTTGCATCATCTATTACCTCACTCTATGGAGAGAAAGAGAGAGAGAGAGAGAGAGAGAGAGAGAGAGAGAGAGTACCCTATGTAACTCTCTTCTTACCACCTCCTCTTCCAGTCTGCCAGATCAACATACCTGCAAAACAAAGAAGACAATTAATGACAATCACACCTAAGGAGAAAGACAATAATAAAAACAATAACAAGAAAAGTACACAATCACGTACAATCACATGAGGAAAGAGAAAGACAAGAAAAAAATTAACACAATTACATAATCACGTACAATCACATGAGGCAAGGGAAAGACAACAACAAAACAACACAATCAGGTACAATCACACCCGGGGAAAGGGAAAGACAAGAAAAATATAAAGAAAAGTATACAATCACGTACAATCACAAGAGGAAAGAGAACAAGAAAAAAGACAATCACGTACAATCACATGAGGAAAGAATAATAACAAGAAAAAAGACAATTACAATCACACGAGTGGGAAGACGAAGACATGAAAAACAAGGAAGAGGAAGACAATAGCAAAACAAGAAAGACAGCTACAATCGCAAGTGGGGAGACAATAAGAAAAATGGACAATCACTACCGCCTTAAAGATTAATATATATATATATATATATATATATATATATATATATATATATATATATATATATAAATCTGACAAAAACCCATAATGAACTGGATTTCCTAACACATCCTTCTTAGCGATTTATTCTGGTTATTACACCTTATTATCCTCTTATTTAATGATGCAAGATAAGTGGACATTAAAACGATAAAGATAACCAACAACAGGACGCCCATGTTCTATCTATCTATGCATCTACTTATCTATCTGGAAGAATTTGGCTTGTCACTCAATGAAGTCACCCACCGCCAGCAAAATAAATCGCTAAAGGTGAGGTTTTACGAAGCCTCCCGGGCCATTTTAGAACATTGACCACATTTTCGCGCATATTTGAACGTCGGCCATGTTGGAGAGGGTCACGTGACAGCGGCGCGGCTCCTGATTGGCTGAGGCCGCGATGGACGAACGGTTTTCCCATATTTGAATTAAAACTTTGTGTGTGTGGGAGTTGGAGGGTTAAAAACGACAGATGGACAAAACTGTGGCATCGAATCGTCTATAGAAAGGATTATAGTGCATATAATTTCGTTTTATTATTATTATTATTTTCTGGCAGTTTTATTTAGCTCTGGAAATTTTTTGAACTGAAGGGGTTGAATTTCGTATCGTTCGTATCTTTATAATGGCTTCGTCACCGAATGGCTCCTCGATCTCCGGCAGCTCCCTATTCAGTGCCTTTTCCCTGAGGTCACACTCTATGACCTCGTCCCAGGTCTTCTTCGGTCCACCTCTCGCAACCCTACCCCCAGCGATCACACTTCTCACTTTCCGCACCCAACTGTCATCCTCCATCCTCTCCACCTGACCAAACTATCTCAATCTACCCTGCTCATCACATCACCAATATACTCCAGCCCCATCCTTCCTCTCACCTTCCGTACCCCACTGTCATCATCCATCCTCTCCACATGCCTAAACTATCTCAATCTATCCCTCCTCATCACAAAACCAATACACTCCAGCCCCATCCTTCCTCTCATCTTCGGCACTCCAGTCATCCACCCTCTCCACATGCCCACCTCAATCTACCTCTCCTCATCACAACACCAATACACTCCAGCCCCATCCTTCCCCTCACCTTCCGCACCCCACCGTCATCCTCCATCCTCTCCACATACCCATCTCAATCTACCTCTCCTCATCACAGCACCAATACACTCCAGGCCCATGCTTCCTCTCAACTCTTTCATCGTAAACCTAGCTCCCCCTTTCCCCCAGGCCTCGCATTCAAGGACGCACTGCACATCCATCTAATCATTGTCATTTCTGTACGATTGAGCCTACGAATATCCTCTTCCTTTACTGCCCAGGTCTCACTACCACACAGCATTACACTCCTAACACTTATACAAAGACCCCTTAGCATGGAGGGAGAGGCAACAGCTCCCTTAACTTCCTCCATCCACTCCTTACCCGTGCCATAGATCCACTCCAGTTCCATATCCAGCACATCACACCCCCTTCCCCCCGAAAAAAAAAAAAACACACACACACACACACAAACTCGAGAGACTCCAGGAAGATCAATCCTTTCATGACTGACACCTTCACTTTTTTATATGTTTTTCTCATATGCATTACCTCTCTCTCTCTCTCTCTCTCTCTCTCTCTCTCAATTAACCTAGCTTTCAGTATAACATTATTGCCTACTAATGGCGAGCTAATTGCTTATTGCATATGATTATGAGTTGATAATACACAGGTGTTACAGGTACATTATTATTATTATTATTATTATTATTATTATTATTACTGTTGTTGCTGTTACTAATATCATTACTCACTCTTGTTGTTGCTAATGATGATGATGATGATGATGATGATTATTATTACTATCATCCTTGTTGTTGCCATTATTATTTATTATTATTATTATTTATTATTATTATTATTATATTTAGTACAAGCAGTTGTAGCAGTGTTGTTATTACTTCTATAAATGTGCTCCAAGGTATGTATCTAAGTTGTTAACAGTTGCCCAGTTCCATCACGTGAAAAAAACAAGAAAAAAAAAAGTAGTCGTTGGTCTGGCATCGGTGTAGGCGTGGGTGTGGCTGCTGCCCCTCACAGCCCACACGTCGTACCGCACTCTCTCTCTCTCTCTCTCTCTCTCTCTCTCTCTCTCTCTCTCTCTCTCTCATTACAAGGGTTACTGAAAAAAATAACTGAGGATCTGTGTGGTTTGTGAATATATATAAATTCTCTCTCTCTCTTTCACTCTCTCTCTCTCCCTCTCTCTCTGGGGAAAGTGAGGAAATATGAGGAAAGCTGTAAGCGTGACAATAGGCTTAGAGAGAGAGAGAGAGAGAGAGAGAGAGAGAGAGAGACGCTCTAAAGAAAACGGGGATATAACAAGAGATCAATTTAAAACATTCTCCGCCGGTCTCTCTCTCTCTCTCTCTCTCTCTCTCTCATTTCACCCTTGAGCAATTCTGTTCCTTGAGAGAGAGAGAGAGAGAGAGAGAGAGAAAGGAGGAATATTGTGGTAGATGAGGTAGTGTATGGTGGTTGTGGTTGAATATGGTAGTTGTGGTAGTGTACGGTAGTGTGTTGTAGTTGTTGTGAAGTGTGGTAGTTAAGTGTATGGTAGTTGTGGTGCAGTGTATGGTAGTTGTAGTATAGTACCTGTGATAGTGTATGGTAATTGTGGTAGTGTATGGTAGTTATGGTAGTTATGGTAGTGTATGGTAGTTATGGTAGTGTATGGTAATTGTGGTAGTGTATGGTAATTGTGGTAGAGTATGGTTGTTATGGTGGTGTATGGTATCTGTGTTACTATTTGGTAGTTGTGGTAGGGTATGGCGGTGTGTGGTATCGTATGGTACTGTGTGGTAGCGTATGGTAGTGTGTGGTAGTGTATGGTAGCTGCTGTTTAAGGTAGTTGTGGTAGTGTAAGGTAATTGTGGTATAGTTGTGGTAGAGTATGGTTGTTGTGGTAGTGTGGTAGATGGTGTGGTAGTTGTGGTAGATGGTGTGGTAAGTTGTGGTAGTGTATGGAAGTTATGGTAGATGGTGTGGTAGTTGTGGCAGATGGTGTGGTAGTTGTGGTAGTAGAAGAGGTAGGGATGATAACCTTTTAGCCACAGAAGGTCACCATCTTACAAGGAAGAGGTCACTTACTTCCTACTCTCCTTCACTTCCTCCTTCCTTCATTCCTTCTCTGCTACTCTCCTTCCTTCCTCCCTCCTCTGCTACTCTCCTTCATTTCCTTCTTCATTCCCTCTTTCCTTCCTTCTCTGCTACTCTCCTTCACTCCTTCCTCCTCTGCTACTCTCCTTTCTTCCTTCCTCCTCTGCTACTCTCCTTCCTTCCTTCCTCCTCTGCTACTCTCCTTCCTTCCTTCCTTCTCTGCTACTCTCCTTCCTTCCTTCTCTGCTACTCTCCTTCCCTCTCTGCTACTCTCCTTTCACTTCCTTCTTCCTTCCTCTCTACATTCATTTCCTCCTTCCTTCTCTGCTACTCTCCTTTCACTTCCTTCTTCCTTCCTCTCTACATTCATTTCCACCTTCCTTCTCTGCTACTCTCTTTCACTTCCTTCTTCCTTCCTCTCTACATTCACTTCCTCCTTCCCTCTTCTCTACATATACTCCCTCCTTCTCACTTCCTTCTTTCCTTCCTCTCTACATTCATTCCGTCTTTCCTTCCTCCTTTCTCTGCTGCTCTTCCTCACCTCCTTCTTCCTTCCTTCCTCCTTTCTCCATTATTATCCATTTTTCCCGATCACTCTTTCCTTCATCCTTCCTTCCTTTTTCCACTTCCTTCCTACTCCACTCTTTCCTTCACCTTTCCTTCCTTCCTACCCCTCCACTCTTTCCTTCACTCTTCCTTCCTTCCTACCCCTCCACTCTTTCCTTCACTCTTCCTTCCTTCCTACCCCTCCACTCTTTCCTTCACCCTACCTTCCTACTCCTCCACTCTTTCCTTCACCCTTCCTTCCTACTCCTACACTCTTCTTTTCACCCTTCCTTCATTCATTCCTTCGCCTTTTTCTCTTTTCAGTCCTTCCTAGATCCTTCACTTCCTCTCTCCTTCCTTCCTTCCTTCATCCTTCCTTCTGTTTTTTCTTTCTCCCACACCACTTACTAAGTCTCCCATCTCTCTGCTCTCTCTCTCTCTCTCTCTCTGATCACCACTATCCCCTCAATCCTGTTTGTCCTAGCGATCTACCCTCCCCCACGAGAGAGAGAGAGAGAGAGAGAGAGAGAGCAAAGTAGCAGAACTGAACCTAATTAAATGCTATAAGGGACAGGTCAAAGGTCACTGTAAATGACCTGTGTGTGTGTGTGTGTGTGTGTGTGTGTGTGTGTGTGTGTGTGTGTGTGTGTGTGTGTGTGTGTGTGTGTGTGTGTGTGTGTGGAGCTGTCTATTTGTCTGCCTACCTAGCTATTTCTCTCTCTCTCTCTCTCTCTCTCTCTCTAACTACTTTATTAGTGTGTGTTAGCGTCATTCCTAGCTTTAATTGGTCTGTTATTGATGGAGTCACCCGAGAGAGAGAGAGAGAGAGAGAGAGAGAGAGAGAGAGAGAGAATCAGATGGAGAATGATGGGTTCCAAACTTTTCCCCATTTATGTATTCCTCTCCCTCTCTCTCTCTCTCTCTCTCATCCATTCATCTTCTTCACTCCTTCCTCTCATTTAACTTCATTTCCTTCTCCTTTCTTCTCAAACAGCAATCCATCTTCCTCCTTCCTGCTTCTTCTCCTTCCTCTTCTCTTCCTGTTTCTTCTCCTTCCTCCCTCTTCTCATCTCTCTTCCTTCTTTCTTTCCTCCTCCTCTCATTTCCTCCCTCCCTTTCCCTTTTCGTTACCTTCCTTCTTTCCTCCTCCTTTCCTCTCCTCCCTATCTTTCCCTATTCTCTTCTTTCTCCTTCCTTTCCTCCCTTTTTCTTTTCCCTTTCTTTCCCTTCTTTCCTTCCTCCTCCTTTCCTCTCCTCCCTCCCTTTCCTTTTCTTTCTCCCTACTTTCCTACTTCTCTCCTCTCCTCCCTCACGTTGCCTTTCTCTCCCTTCTTTCTTTCCTTCTCTCCTCTCCTCCCTCCCTATCTTTCTTTTCTTCTCTCTTCTTTCTTTCATCCGTCTCCCCTCTCCTCCCTCCCTTTCCCTTTTCTCTCCACTTCCTTCTTTAGTTCCTCCTCCTCTTTTCTTTTTTCCTCATTCCCTCCACTTTTTCCTTCTTTCTTGTTTTAATCTTCTCTTCCTAGTTCCTATCTCCTCCCTTCTTTCCTTCTTCCTTCACTTCTTTTCTTTCTATCTCTTTCCTACCCTTCTTTTCGCCCTTCCTTCTCCCTTCCTTCCCTCCTCCCTTTCTCCTTGTCCCCCATTCCTTCACTGGATTCCTTTCCTCTCTTTTTCTCTCCTTCTTTCTTTCCTTCAGTCCCTTTCCCTCCTCCTCCTACGTTCCTTCCATCCTTCTCTCTTCCCTCCATTTCCTTCCTCCTTCCTTTATTCCTCTTCTTCCTTCCAACAATGCTCCTTCTTTCCTCCTTCCATTCCTTCCTCTCTTTCCTTCTCTCCTTTACTTCCTCCTCCTTCCTTCATCTTCTTTCCTCCTCCTCTCCTCCCTTCCTACATTTATCAACATTCTCCCTTCCTTCCCTTCATCAATCTTCTTTTCCTTCCTTCCTTCCCTCCATCAATCTGTTCTTCCTTTCTTCCTTTTCACTATTTCTTTGTTAAACTCTCTCTCTCTCTCTCTCTGTCTCTCTCTCTCTCTCTCTCTCTCTCGAAGGTAAGAGGGGAAATGACGATGATAATGGGGGAATGATCAGCATAACAATGAAGGAGGAGGAGAAGGAGGAGGAGGAGGAAAGAGGAGGGAGGAAAGAGATCAATATAGGGAAGGGAAGGAGGGAGAGAGAAAAATTGATGGAGTGAGGGAGAGAAGAAAGGAAAAGGGGAAGATGAATGGGTGAAAAGGGGAAGGAAGAGATGATAAATGAGAGAGAGAGAGAGAGAGAGAGAGAGAGAGAGAGAGAGAGAGAGGGGCAGGAAATACTCTGAGCGATTTTGCATATTTTTCAAGACGTCATCAGGGGCAGAATGAGGAATATACAAACATACATACATGCATACATATATATACACACATATACATTTCATACATACATACATACAAGCATACATTTATTCACGTACATACACATACATTTCATACATACATACACACACATACAACCATACATTATTTTATTCACATACATTTATTCATACATACATACGCACGCACATTGACTCGTTTACGTACATGACCTGGCTAGGGTCCCTGTACACATATACATACATACATGCAAACATACATCCGTACATTTAATCATACATACATACATACATTTATTCATATATACGCACATACACTCCTTTACTTACATGACTAGTATGTTTCCCTGTACACATAATATATACATGCTATAAGTAACATACATACATACATACATACACTGAAACAGACATACATATATTCGCAAATGTATGCAAAATCTTTCAAAAGTATTTTCTGTCTTGCTCACCTCTCTCTCCTGTGTTCCTCCACATTCCTTGCCCCCCCCCCTCCCTGTCTCCTCTCTCTCTCTCTCTCTCTCTCCCCTCCCCCCCACTAACTACCAAACTAGACGGCTAACGAGTGGAGTTGTCAAAGAAGAGGAGCCTGCCAGATTCTCGCTCACTCTCTCACTTTCTCACATTTTTTCACACACTTCCTCCTCTTCGCTCTCTCTCTCTCTCTCTCTCTCTCTCTCTCTCTCTCTCTCTCTCTTATCTCATCTCCAGTCTCTCTCATTCACATGCATTCACTCTCTTTCACACTCACTCTAATTTTCTCTCACTATCTTTAACTCTCCCTCTTGCTCCATCTCACAATCTCTCACTCAAAATCCAAGCTACCTGCCTCACTGACTTACTTTCTCTCACACTCACTTTTTCTCTCTCACTCTCTCTCACACTAACTCACTTTTTCTTTCCCACACTCACTCTCTCTTTTCTCTCTCACTTTTTCTCTCACACTCACTGCTCACTCATTCCCATTCTCTCTCTCTCTCTCTCTCTCTCTCTCTCTCTCTCTCTCTCTCTCTCTCTCTCTCTCAAACCCCTTCAGCGCGAGGACGTCTTATTCTTTCTACCGTCAGACGATTTTATTCAGCTTACGGGAAACCATCACTACCACAACCACTACAACCATACCTACCACCACCGCTACCACAATTAGACCCGATACTACCATCCATCCATCATCCAATCCAACATTGCCCCATGAGAAGCGTAGGAGCCCGGGGCTAGGCAAGTTGGTCCTGACATTTAAGATGGAGTGACCAGCCTCACTCATCCCTGAGTGGCATTACGTGAGCAATAAACCCCAACCATCCCTTGGATATAAACCTTCACCGGCTCAATCCAATTGGAGCGCCGTAATTAAACACTAAACCACCAGGCGCCAAAATTTGGATATATGGTTACCACCCAGCGTTGTACATGGTTTCCTGGTGTACAGGAAACCATTTGGCTTGTCACTCAGTGTAGAGTCACCCACAGGCAGAAGGAAGAGAAAAGAATGAAGGAAAGAAAGACTGAAGAGGGAGTGTAAAGTCACCCATAGGCAGAAGGACGAGGAAAGAATGGAGGAAAGAAAGACAGAAGAGGATGGAAGGAAAGAAGGATGGAGGAGAGAAAAGGGCAGACACCCGAGAGCAGCACTACATCGAGTGAGTGAATGGTGAGCGCCCCCACCTACCTCACGCCGATACTACCAACATTACCATAACTACCACAACCACCACCCCACTACTACTACTACTCGAGCCAATACTCCCCTTATTACCACAACTACCACTACAACCATGACAACCACAGCTACCACTACAACCATGACAACCACCACTACCACCACAACTACCACACCAATAGCCATTATCACCTCAAAGGGAAACAAAGGAATCTTGAATTTATTATTGTGAGGAGGAGGAGGAGGAGGAGGAGGAGGAGGAGGAGGAGGAGGAGGAGGAAGAGGAGGAGGAAGAGGAAGAGGACAGGTGGAGGGGAAGAACACAGGGATATGGGAGGGGGGAGGAAGAGGAGGAGGAAGAGCTGAGTGTATGTACTAAAGGAAAGGGAGGGAAGGGAAGGAAAGGGGAGGGAAGAACAAGAGAAAGGTAAGGAAGTGAAGGAAAGGGAGGGAAAGGATGGAAGTGAAGGAAGTGGAGGGACGTTTGTACATCCGGGCAGCTCCACCACCAGGAAGGAAGGAAGGAAGGAAGGAAGGATGAGGGAAGAAAAACAAGAAAAAAAAAAAGGAAGGAAGCAAGCAAACAAGAAAGAACAGAGGAAGGAAGGAAGGTTGGAAGAAAAAAAGAGGAAGGAAGGATGGAAGGAGGAAGGAAAACAAGAATAGAAGGAAGGAAGGAAGGATGAGAAGGAAGAAGGAAAAACAAGGAAGAAAAAAGAAAGAATAAATGAATGAAGGAAGGAAGGAAGGAAGAACAGAGGAAGGAAGGAAAGTTGGAAGATAAAAAGGAGGAAGGAAAACAAGAAAGAATAGAAGGAAGGAGGGAAGGAGGAAAGGAAGGAAGGAAGGAAGGAGGGAAGGCTCAACAACGCAAATTCCTGAAGCCACAGCACTTCTTCGTGACTAGCACAAGAAGTCAAACACCCCAATCCCTCCAAAACACCTCAAGAATTAGGACTTAAAAGAGAAGAATTATTTGAGACAATGGTAAGATTTTTCGAAGAGGCTGCACTTCTTCGTGACTAGCACAATGGGTCAAATGCCAGGAGGATGGGTATTTATAAGATTTGGGGGAAATTTTTAAGA
>NC_137061.1:3048015-3083015 GCF_032717465.1 Coenobita brevimanus | reverse complement strand
GGCATAAGGAGTGGGAAATGACAAGGGAAGGGGGAGAGTGGGAGGGGAAGGGGGAGAGTGGGAGGGGAAGGGGGAGAGTGGGAGGGGAAGGGGGAGAGTGGGAGGGGAAGGGGGAGAGGGGGAGGGGAAGGGGGAGAGTGGGAGGGGAAGGGGGAGAGTGGGAGGGGAAGGGGGAAAGGGAAGAAAAGGAGGGGAAAGGGGAGGGAGAGAGGGAGGGGAAGTGGAAGGGAGAGAGGGAGGGGAAAGGGGAGGGGGAGGGAGGGAGGGGGAAGGGGAAGGGGGAAAGGGAAGAAAAGGAGGGGAAAGGGGAGGGAGAGAGGGAGGGGAAAGGGGAAGGGGGAGAGGGAAGAAAGGGAGGGGAAAGGGGAGGGGGAGAGAGGGAGGGGAAAGGGAAGGGGGAGAGAGGGAGGGGAAAGGGGAAGAGAGGGAGGGGAAGGGGAGAGGAAAGAGTCATAAAGAGTGGGAGATGACTAGACAATGGGGAGAGAGAGAGGCGGAAAGGGGAAGGGGAAGAGAGGGAAGGGAAGGGAAGGGGGAGGGGGAAGAGAGGGAAGGGAAGGGAAGGGGGAGAAAGGGGGGGGAAGAGAGGGAAGGGAAGGGAAGGGGGAGAAAGGGAGGGGAAGGGGGAGAGAGGGAGGGGAAGGGGGAGAGAGGGAGGGGAGGAGAGAGAGAGGGAGGGGAGGAGAGAGAGAGGGAGGGGAGGAGAGAGATGAAAGAAGGAAAAACAGGAAGCAAATGCATCTTTCCTTACACACACACACACACACACACACACACCACGTAAAGGAGAAATATTAAAATCTATAATAACCACACACCCCAAAAAATAAAACCTCGATATGCCCAGAAAACCAAAAATAAAAACAAAATAACTGATTGGAAACGTGGTAAAAAAAAAAAAAAAAAAAAAACCTAGGGACGAGGATAAAAAGGAGGCTAATTAAGTCTGCGGGAAAAATGCGCCAGGTATCAACCATGGTGTGTGTGTGTGTGTGTGTGTGTGTGTGTGTGTGTGTGTGTGTGTGTGTGTGTGTGTGTGTGTGTGTGTGTGTGAGAGAATCTTTTTTTTTCTCATCTTCCTTTCGCTTTATGAATCTCTCTCTCTCTCTCTCTCTCTCTCTCTCTCACACACACACACACACACACATGAATAAGAATCGCATTTTCATGATACGTGAGAGCCCTACCTAGAATACTGAGCCCTCGGTACAGACAGACAGACAGACAGGTAGATAGACAGACAGACGGGCAGGTAGGAGGTGGGACGGTAGGCAGGTAGGTAGGTAAAGGGGCAGACTAACTACCTACCTACAGACAGACAGACAGGTAGGTAAGGTATGCAGGTAGGGAGACAATCAAGTACGCAGGTAGGTAGGTAGGTAGGTAAGTAGGTAAGGAGGGAGCAAGAGCGAGACGAACACGAAGACCTACAGACATACAGGGACGCTGGTAGGTAGTAGGTAGGTAAGTAGATTGGTGAGTAGGCAGGCAGGCAGGTAGGTAGGTAGGTGGATAGGTAGGTAAGCAAAAAGGCAGACACCTTTCCTACCTACGCAGACAGAGATAGGTAGGTAGGTAGGCAAGTAGGTATGGTGTGAGGTAGGTAAGTAGGTAGGTAGGTAGGTTGTAGGTAGGTAGGCAGGGAGACGGAAGTTAGTCAATAAGCAGGACAGACAGACAGACAGACAAACAGGCAGGTAAGTACACACACACACACACACACACACACACACACACACACACACACACACACACACACACACACACACACCGTATCAAAACCATTCATTAGCAAGATATATATATATTAAAACATTCCATTTTGAAAATTTCTATATATATCTCGATTAAAATGAAAAAAAAAACTAAAAAAAAATTAATGGAGATTCCTATCATTATTATTATTATTATTATTATTATTATTATTTATTATTTTTTTTTTTTTTGGGGGGGGGTTGTTGCAAAATATTCAGTTTTTTTTTTTTTTAATAATATTGTGATGGAAATACTGAAGGAAATGAGCCGTGGTACTGATAGATAGATGGATAGATATAGATGGATTGATAGATAGATACTGTTAGATAGATACACTGATAGATGGATGGATGGATTTAGAGTGACAGACGGAGATAGATAGATAGATGGATGGATAGATATAGATAGATAGATGGATGGATAGATATAGATAGATGGATGGATAGATATATAGATAGATAGATGGATGGATAGATATAGATAGATGGATGGATAGATAGGTAGATAGACTGACGGATGGATAGAGAGAAATATGGATGGATAGACAGACAGATAGACTGATGGATGGATGGATATAGACTGATAGATGAATAGATAGAAAAATAGATAGATGGACTGATAGATAGGATGGAGTAGATGGGGGTAGATAGACAGGGGCCCGACTGATAGATGCATTAGATAGATAAGCATAGAGTAGGATAGATAGACAGATAGATCGAAAGACTAACTATGCAGGTAGTGTGCTGAAATTGAGAGAGAGAGAGAGAGAGAGAGAGAGAGAGAGAATGCAAATGAGTACTGCTGCTGACGACAAAACAATCCCACCCCAGGCAAGCGGGTTCTCGCTCACTCTCTCTATTTTCTCACTCGCTCACTTTCTTTTTCCCCATTTCCTCACTATCTTTTATCTTCCATTTTTCTATCACATTATCTCAATTCGCTCCCTTTCATCTGCCCACAAGATTCTCTCTCTCTCTCTCTCTCTCTCTCTCTCTCTCGGGGGGAGGGGGGGCCTTCACGTGGTGGCACTGATATAACCTGGTGGATCCGCGACCTCTCTCTCTCTCTCTCTCTCTCTCTCTCTCTGGGGGGGGCCTTCACGTGGTGGCACTGATATAACCTGGTGGATCCGTGACCTCTCTCTCTCTCTCTCTCTCTCTCAGTCAGCAGTCCACCGGGTTCACGATTACTTGTGACTTCACCTTTTCGCCAGGTAAAGAGGCCCCCCTAACACCTCTTCCTAAGCGATTTATTTTTCGATATTGGTGAACAAGAAAGCTCCCTAACACCTTTTCCTAAGCGATTTATTTATGCACGTGGGTAGTTAATATCCTTCAGTAGGTTATTTATGCAGAGAACGGAGATATTAGGTGGATTTATGCAACACAGAAGAGGGCAGTAATGTGTAACAGGCAGAACAAATCACTTAGGAAAAGGTGTTAAAGAAAGAGGTGGAGGTGGAGGAAGTGGAGGTAGAGGAGGTGGAAGTGGAAGAGGAGGCAAAGGTGGGGGTAGAGCAGGTGGAGGTGGAAGTGGAGGAAGTGGAAGTAGAGGTAGTGAAGGTGGAGGTGGTGGATATGCAGGCAGTGGAGGTGCAGGTGGAGGCAGAGGAGGTGGAGGTGGAGGCAGAGGAGGTGGAGGTGGAGGCAGAGAAGGTGCAGGTGGAGTCAGAGGGGGTGGAAGTGGAGGCAGAGGTGATGTTGGCGGAGGCAGAGGTGGAGGTGGAGGTCTGGCAAGGAGTCAATTCGATCATTAAATACGCTTTTCCTGCCAAGACAAATCCCAGGAAATGAGCGAGGGGAGAGACGGGAATGGTAGGAATGGTTGGAATAGTAGGAATGGTGCTGGGAATAGTAGGAATGGTGGTGGGAATAGTAGGAATGGTGGTGGGAATGGTAGGAATGGTGGTGGGAATGGTTGGAATAGGAATGGTGGTGGTAATGGTAGGAATGGTGCTGGGAATAGTAGGAATGGTGGTGTGAATGGTAGTGGGATTGGTCGCATGAATGGTAGTGGTAATGGTAGGAATGGTGGTGGGAACGGTAGGACTGATTAGGGAAATGATGGGAATGAGAAACTGACCAGAAAATGGTAGGAATAGTTAGAGAAATGGCAGGATCATGGTAGGAATGGTAGCAGTGGTAAGGACAATGGTAGGAATGATGGAAATTGCTCCAAATGGTAGGAATGGTAGGGAAATGGTAGGAATGAAGGAAATGGCTCAGATAATGGTAGGAATGATGGAAATGGCTCAGAAAATGGTAGGAATGGTTAGGGAAACGGTAAGAATTATGGAAATGGCTCAGAAAATGGTAGGAATGATTAGGGAAATTGTAGGACTCTCTAGGCATGGTAGGAATGATGGAAATGGCTCAGCAAATGGTAGGAATGGTTAGGGAAATGGTAGGAATCTCTAGGAGTGGTGTCAGGAATGATGGTTGGAATCGCTGACAGGACAGGAATGGCCGCGCCGCCTTCAGAGATGCCTGTGGGAGGGGTGGCAGGTGCTGGAAGAAAAATTGGTAGGAATGTTGGTAGGAACGTTGGTAGGAATGGTGGTAGGGATAGCTGTGAGTGGTGGCAGAAATGATGGTAGGAAGAGTGGTAGGAACGTTGGTAGGGATAGCTGTGAGTGGTGGCAGAAATGTTGGTAGGAAGAGTGGTAGGTGTTGGCAGGAATGGTGATAGAAACGTTGGTAGGGATAGCTGTGAGTGGTGGCAGAAATGTTGGTAGGAAGAGTGGTAGGTGCTGGCAGGAATGGTGATAGAAACGTTGGTAGGGATAGCTGTGAGTGGTGGCAGAAATGTTGGTAGGAAGAGTGGTAGGTGTTGGCAGGAATGGTGATAGGAATGTTGGTGTGAATGGTTGTGCGAATGTTGGTAGGAATGTTGGTGGGAATGCTTGAAATATTGGTAGGAATACTGAATGAAATGTTGGTAGGAATGGTAGGAAGACAGATAGGAATGTTGGAAATGCTGGTTGGAATGGTGGTAGGAACGTTGGAAGAAATATTGGTAGGAATAGAAGAAGGGAATGTTGGTTGATGTAGATAATGTTGGTAGGAACAGACGGGAATGTTGGTTGCGGCGGAAAATCTTGGTAGGAATGTTGGTGGGAATACTTGGATTGACGGGTGGAGCAGAGTGGCAAAATTCAGAGAGAGAGAGAGAGAGAGATGAAAGACGAGTGAAAAATGTGTTGAGAAAATGAGAGAGAGAAAATTGAGAGAGAAAAAGAGAGAGAAAAATCATTAGGAATTGGGAAAAAGGAAGTTACGATTACACAGAGGAAAAAATCTCTCTCTCTCCCTCTCTCTCATCTTCCTTTCTAACATCCTCAAATTCTTCCTTTCTCTTTCCCATTATTTGCTCCTCTCTCTCTCTCTCTCTCTCTCTCTCTCTCTCTCTCTCTCTCTCAAAATAGATTTCGGTGGTTTTATCAAATAGAGAGATAGATAGATAGATAGATAGATAGAGAGAGAGAGAGAGAGAGAGAGGGGGGGGAATGGTGAGAGGTGTGGGTCTGGTGTGTGATGGGGATGGTGGGCGTGGTGGTGGTGGTGGGGGTGTGGTGGGGGTGTGGTGGTGGGGTGTGGTGAGAGTGTGATGAAAGGTCATATAAGAAGAGTAACTGTGGGAGCAAACACACTCGTTGAGAGAGAGAGAGAGAGAGAGAGAGGGGAAACGTTAATTTTCACCAAGTCGAGGGATCGATTCTCTCTCTTTCCCTCCCTCTCTCCTTCCCATGCTCTCTTCCTCCCCTCCCCTCCCCTCCCTATACAGGCCACATCCAGCTGACCCTCCTCCACACGGAGAGAGAGAGAGAGAGAGAGAGAGAGAGAGTTGAACAATCGACCACCTCCAGTTTTCTCCTCCCTCCAACCATGTATTGAAGGAGGAAGGGAGAGGGAGGGAGGGAGAGGGAGAGAGGGAGGAAGAGGGAGAGGGAGGGAGGGAGGAGGCAGGTAGGGATGGAGGGAAAGAGAGAGAGAGGGAAATATGGAAAAAGGGGAGAGAGGAACCTAGGGAGAGGGGGAGGGAGATAAGAAGGGAGGGAGGGAAAGAAAGGGAGAAAGGGGAAGAAAAATAGGGAGGCAGGGAGAGGGGAAAAGAAGTGGTAGAGAGAGAGAGAGAGAGAGAGAGAGAGAGAGGTAACGTCACTCTCCCCCTCAATCCAGTCCCCTTCTCGCTCCCTCTCAACATCCCCCTCATCTATCTTCCTCTTCCTTCAACATCCCACCCATCCCAAACCCTCGCCCACTGCTCTCACCCCACTCAACATCTCACTTACCCCATCCACTCCCTCTCAACCCCTCATCCCACTCAACATCCCTCTCACTCCCTCATCCCACTCAATCTTTCTTCCCACTCAACATCCCTCTCACCCCATTTTCCCCTGTTCACTCCCTCTCACCCCACTCACCCCTCCCACTCATCACCCCACTCACCCCTCCCACTCATCCCACTCCCAATGGCGCTCATTATGGGCCAAATATCAAGAGTAATAATTTGTTCATTCATTATTCACGCGTGCTCACTGGGGAGGATGAATGACAGCTGGGGTGGGGAGGGGAGGGCAGGATGGATGACAGCTGGGGAGGGGAGGTGAGGGGGAGGGGAAATTATGGAGTGGACGAGATGAGATGTGGGAGAGAGAGAGAGAGAGAGAGAAATGGAAGGTAGTAACTCGGAAGGAAGGAAAGCAGGTAGGTAGGTAGGTAGGTAGGTAGGTAGGTAGGTAGGAAGGAAGGAAGGAAGGAAGGAAGGAGGGAAGGAAATGGTTGTAGAGGGCGACAAATGCCTATCATTTATCTTCAAGTACTCTCTCTCTCTCTCTCCCTTAAATCACCTCCCCTTTCCTTCTTCCCTACCATCCTTCCCCTACCCCCTGCTTTCTCCCTCCTCCGTCACCCTTCCTTTCCTTCCTCTTCCCTACCCTTTCTTCTCTCCCTCCTCCCCCTCTCACCTTTCCTTCTCTCCCTCCTCCCTTTCCCCCCTTTCTTCTCTCCCTCCTCCACCACTCCCCCATCCATCTCTATCCCTTTTCACTCCCTTTTCCACTATCTCACTATCCTTCCCTTCAAGCCTTTCTTTCTCCCCTTCCCCTCCTCTCCTCTCCCCTTCCCCTCCTCTCCCCTCCCCTTCCCCTCCTCTCCCCTCCCCTCCCCATCTCACTCTCACCTTCCCTGTTTTCTCACTATCCTTCCCTTTAAGCCTTTCTTCTTTCCTTTTCCCTCCCCTCCCCCTCCCCTTCTCCTCCCCCTCCCCCCCTGCTTCTAAAGGCAAGATTTATATAACTGTTTTTGTCTCAAGTCTAATGCGACCCTGACGTGGCTATCACTCTACCCTCTCCTCCCTCTTTTCTCTCTCCTCTCTCCTCTTCCCTCTTTTCTCCCCTCTCCTCTCCTCACCACCCTATCCTCCCTCTTTTCCCTCCTCCCCTCCCCTCTTCTCCCTCTATCCCCTTTCTTCTCATCTCTTCTCTTCTCCTCCCCTCTCCACTCTTTCCTCCCCCTCCTCCTCTACATCATTTCCTCCCTCTATCTTCACCCCTTTCCTTTCCTTCACCCAATTTCTCTCCTTTCCTCCATCCTCTTTACCTCTTCTTCTTTTCCCTCCTCCCTTTCTTCCATCAATCTCTCCTCCTCTTCCTCCATGCAGTTTCCTCTTCCCTCCCCTCTCCCTCCTCCTCCTCCTCTACTCCATTCTCTTCTCCCCTCTCGCCTCTTTTCTCTCCCCTCTAATCTACCTATCAGTCTATTAACCCATTCATCCATCTATCCATCCATCTACCCACAATCTTTCTATCCTACTCATCCATCCAATTATCTATCTACCTATCCATCCATCCATCCCTCTATTCTATCCATCCATCCAACTCTCCATCTACATACCTACCTATCCATCCATCCATCTATCTATCATTTCACTTATTACATCCATCCATCTATCTATCTATATATCTAGTATTTCACGTTTTTTACATCTATCTACCTATCCCTCAATCTATCTATCTAGTATTTCACACTTTCTTCCCCCACTTTCCTCCCTTTACATATTCTCATTTCAACTGTCCTTCCTTCCACTTTACCTCCTCTCTCTCTCTCTCTCCCTCCCTCCCTCTCTCTCTCTCTCTCTCTCCACCTCTTCTTCTTTTCCCCTCCTCCCCTCCTTCCATCAATATCTTTCTCCTCCTCTTCCTTCCTCCATCCCCTTTCATCTCCTCTTCCCTCCTTCTCCCCCTCCTCTTCCTCCATGCCCTTTCGTCTTCCCTCCCCTCTCTCTCCTCCTCCCCCTTTCCTTATCTTCTCTTCCCTCCTCCTCCATTTCTCTCCCTCCTCATCCTCTTCTCTATGCCTCCTTCCTCCATTCCCTTTCCTCTTCTCTCCTCTCTCCCTCCTCCTCCTCTTCTCTTCCCTCCTCCTCTCCTCCTCCACTTCTATTCCCTCCTCCTCTTCTCTTCCCTCCTCCTCTCCTCCTCCACTTCACTTCCCTCCTCGTCCTCCTCCTCTTCTCTTCCCTCCTCCTCTTCCTCCTCCTCCTCCTCCCTCCTCCCCTCCCCTTCCTTCATTCCCTTTCATGTCAGAATCTCCAATGCATTTATTCCGGTCGCCTTCGCGCGGTATCATACATTAATACATCTCATACATACACGAAGACGCACATGAATACACACACACACGTATACACATAACTAGGGCAAGATGACGTACACAGGACAACCAACAGATAGATAGATAGATATTTATATACATACATATATACATACACGAAGACGCACATGAACACACACACACACACACACACTAATACACATTAATAGGGCAAGATGACAGGATAACATACATACATACACACATACACACACATACAGGGTACACACATACGTACACACACCAATACTCTACAGACTGGGTAGTGGGGACAGACAGATAGATAGAAGAGGCAGACTGGAGGTAGACAGACATGGATAGATCGATAGATAGACGGACAGACGGAGAGACAGATCGAGACAGACAGGCAGACATACATACATATATCCTTACATACATCTGATACATACATACATACACATTAGATATACTGTACATACACGTAAATGCACACACAGGCATATAAATACACATGAATATACACACGAACATAATACACATACACAGGAGAGAGAACAAAGGATAACCCACAGAACACAGCATAGTCAATACACACACAGAAACACACACACACACACACACACACACACACAAAGCGGATAGGACGGACACTGCCTACATTGACCCTTTCACTACGAGAGAGAGAGAGAGAGAGAGAGAGAGAGAGAAAGCCTATCCATCCCTACAACTTCTCAAATAAATAAAGAGAAATAAAAAGAACTGGCGATGCGACAGGGGTAAACCGGTAAAATCATACACCCAGGAGAAATGTATGCATGATTCGATGCTATTCATTATACACGAGAGAAGGAAGCATGAATGGCGGTGAATGAGCATGAATAACCAGCTAGGGATGACGGTAGGAGAGAATGAAAGAATGAAAGACTATGAAGAATAAGTGTATGAGAGTGAAGAATTGTGGAGTGTATGAACGAATATGAGACGGTATAAAAAAAAAAAAAAAGATATAAATTAGCACACCTGACTCACCCACACACCTGACTCACCCACACACCTGGCTCACCCACACACCTGACTCATCCACCTCCCCCACACACACACCTGGTTCACCCACACACACACCTGGCTCACCCACACACCTAGCTCAACCACACACACTTGGCTCCCCCACACATCTGACTCATCTAACTCCCCCCCACACCCACACACCTGACTCACCCACACATCTGGCTGAACTCCTCGCCTACGCAACATACCTGAAACACAAGATGGATTCAATTACAAACAATATTCAGTTACAATAAATAAACATACATAATCTATCTACCTGTCTATCTATCTATCTATAGTGTTTACAATTCAGAACATCAATAATGGGGTAATAAAAAGTTCATCATCATCATCATCATCATTATCATCGTCATCATTACCATCATCATCATCAACAGAACAGAAGCAAAAATGAGCTTACACACACACACACACACACACACACAATTTCTCTCCTTCCCTCCCCTCCTCCTCACCCTGCCTTCTCAGTTCTCCCTCCCTCCCTCTCTCTCACTGAACATTCTGCGCTTAATTCCTTCTTCCTGAACCTCATCCTTCCTTCCCTTCCTTCCTTCCTTCATCCTTACTTTCCTTCTCTTCCTTATTTGTCTGTACTCCTTCCTTTCCTCATCCCTCCTTCACTACCTCCTACCTCCACTTCTGCTTCCCTTCCTTCCCTCATTCCTTCACCACTTCATTCCTTCATTCCCTTTCCTCCCTATTCATCCCCTCTTCACTCCTTCCTTCCGCCATCCTTTTCTTCTTCAAACCCTCCTTCTTTCATGTTTTCCTTCCTTCCTTCCTCCCTCCCTCCCTCCCTCCCTTCCTCTCTCCCTCCCTTCCTTCCTCCCTCCCTCCCTCCCAGCATAAGAATTACCTCCGTCACCGAATATAGATGGAAGTTGTTTTTACCTGCGTCTGTCTGTCTGTCTATCTATCTATCTGTCCGTCTGTCTATCAATCTCTCTCTCATGTCACTCCGTCTATTGATTACCTATCAGTCTCTTTCCTGTCTACCATTCTCTATCTATCTGCCTACCTCCCTGTCTATCTCTGTCTATTGCCTACCTCCCTGTCTTTCTATCTATCTGTCTACTGCCTCCCTCCCTGACTGTCTATCTGCCTATCTGTCTGTCTGTCTGTCTCCTCAGGTGGGATAGAAGACAAATGAGTAGACAGACAGAGACAGACACTTATAGACAGTTATATACTTTTCTGTGACTCTCTCTCTCTCTCTCTCTCTCTCTCTCCACGCCTTGCTCACTGATTCTATTTCCACTACGTCTTCCTTTCATCCCTTTTAAATCTTTCTGCTTATCTTGCCTTTCCTGTGTGTGTGTGTGTGTGTGTGTGTGTGTGTGTGTGTGTGTGTGTGTGTGTGTGTGTGTGTGTGTGTGTGTGTGTGTGTGTGTGTGTAATCCCACTTCCCTCCTTCCCCTTCTTCAACTCTCTCTCTCATTATCTCTCTCTTTCTCGCTCTCTCTCTCTCAACCTTCTTCAACCTTTTTCTTCTTCGTTTTCTCATTTTCCTGCCTGTTCTCTCTCTCTCTCTCTCTCTCTCTCTCTCTCTCAACCTTCTCTCTCATTTTTCAGTCTCTCTCTCTCTCTCTCTCTCTCTCTCTCTCTTCTCCTCTTTCTCATGTTTCAGTCTCTCTCTCTCTCTCTCTCTCCCAACCCTTTTCAACCTTCTCCTCTTTCTCAGACTCTCTCTCTCTCTCTCTCTCTCTCTCAGGATGGGGGGCAGTGGAATTCCTTTGACAAAATTGGCACTAAGAAGGGCAGTCTTGGGAGAGGTACGTGTTAGGCATCTTGAGGAGGGGGAGGGAGGGAGGGAGGGAGGGAGGGAGGGAGGGAGGGAGAGAGAGAGAGAGAGAGAGAGAGAGAGAGAGAGAGAAGGGGAGAGGGGGGGTAAGAAAAGAGTGGAAGGAAGGTGTGTGTGTGTGTGTGTGTGTGTGTGTGTGTGTGTGTGTGTGTGTGTGTGTGTGTGTGTGTGTGTGTGTGTGTGTGTGAGAGAGAGAGAGAGAGAGAGAGAGAATGGAAAAGCGAAGAAAAGAATATAAAATCAAGAGAAAATCTGGGAGAGAAAATTCTGTGTATGTAGTAAAGAAATTAAAGAGTAAAGAGAGTCAGTCAAGGAAGAGTGAAATGCCATGTAGAGCCAGACCCGTAGAGATAGCGTAAAGGTCGAGAGAGAGAGAGAGAGAGAGAGAGAGAGAGAGAGAGAGAGAGAGAGAGGAGGCTTGTAATAGATAATGGAGATACAAAGACAGACTGATGGATAGATGTAGAGGGATTGTGTGTGTGTGTGTGTGTGTGTGTGTGTGTGTGTGTGTGTGTGTGTGTGTGTGTGTGTGTGTGTGTGTGCAACGCCAACCACACAGAATTAAGCTCCTAGAAACAGTTGAAATGTCACACACACACACACACACACACACACACACACACACACACACACACACACACACATTCTCTCTCATACCTTCTCTTCGTCATTCCTATACACTTCCCGAACCTGTCTTCCCCTCCTCTCCTCTCTCTCTCCCTCTCAAGCTGCAACTCATTCGTCAACATTTGCAATTTGGGGAGTCAGATTCAACCTCCCCTCCCCTCTCTCCTCCCCTCCTCCTTTCCTCGCTCCCTCACTGCTTCATCCCCTCACTTTCTTCCCCTTATTCTTTACTCATTAACTTGCTTGTTCTCACCTTTCCTCCCTCTCTCTCCCCTCTCTTCCCCTCCCCCTTTCCTCTCCTTACTCTTTACTCATTATGTTTCTTGTTCTAACTTTTCCTCCCTCCCTCCCTCCACTCCCCCCTCTTCCTCCTCTCCCCTCTCTTCCCCTCCATCGTTCCTTCCACTCCCTCCTTTTTCTTCCACTTCTCTCCTTTCCCTTCCTTTCATCCTTCTTTCCTTCCATATTCCATCCTCCCCAACTCTTCCTTCCCTTCCCCTCCCTCCTCTCTCCCCTAACCCTATCCCTCCTTCCTCTCCATTCTCCCTTCCTCCCTCCCCTCTCTCCCCTACCCTTCCTCTCTTCTCCACTCTCCCCCCTAACCCTCCTTCCCTCCCTCCCCTCCCCCTCCCTCTCTACCCTCCCCCTCCCTCCCATCCCCCTCCCTCCCTCCCTCCCTCCCTCCCCCTCCCCACCTCGTCAGCGGAATATTAAAACTGTCACCAGCCTTAAGTGTCCTCAAGGGTAATCACACACACACACACACACACACACACACACACACACACACACACACACACATATACTTAGTTATTTCATATATATAAGTATGCCAACATACATAGACTAATTCAAATGACACACACACATTATACATACATACACAAAGCATACATAGCTACAAACAAAACACACACACACACATCTACATACAAAGGCACACACATACATAACTACAAAAACACAGACACATACAAAGGCGCAAACACACACACACACACACACACACACACACAGGAACACGTGCACACCCCAGCTGGCGGTACGACAAGCATTACACAAGCGTACGCACACACACCCACATTAAACGTACATAAATGCCAAAAACGCACACACATTCCTTCACGTAGACGGTGTGCGGATATACACAAGTTTCGTGCACATGTTTATCTGATACATCACGCACATGTACACATCTGAAAGTACTCGACCACTGACACACACACACACACACACAACATATTCCAAGAACGCAACTCTCTCTCTCTCTCTCTCTCTCTCTCTCTCTCTCTCTCTCTCTCTCACACACACACACACACACACACAACATATTCCAAGAACGCAACTCTCTCTCTCACACACACACACTCAACATATTCCAAGAAGCACGCACGCAACTCTCTCTCTCTCTCTCTCTCTCTCTCACACACACACACACACACACACACACACACACACACACACACACACTCAACATATTCCAAGAAGCACGCACGCAACTCTCTCTCTCTCTCTCTCTCTCTCACACACTCAACATATTCCAAGAAGCACGCACGCAACTCTCTCTCTCTCTCTCTCTCTCTCTCTCTCTCACACACTCACACACACTCAACATATTCCAAGAAGCACGCACGCAACTCTCCTACGCGCGCGCGCACGCACGCACGCACACACACACACACACACACACACACTCAACATATTCCAAGAAGCACGCACGCAACTCTCTCTCTCTCTCTCTCATACACACACACACACACACACACACACACACACACACACACACACACTCAACATATTCCAAGAAGCACGCACGCAACTCTCTCTCTCTCTCTCATACACACACACACACACAAAACAAGACTCCTATGTACAGAGTCAGGTCACTATGCTCCTTGACTCCCAAACCGTCTCCTCCTTCCCTTCCTTCATTCCTCCTCCTTTCATTTCTTCCCTTCCTTCATTCCTCCTCCTTTCATTCATTCCCTTCCTTCATTCCTTCTCCTTTCTTTCATTTCTTTCCTTCATTCATCCTCATTCCCTTCCTTCATTCCTTTTCTCCCTCCCTCCTTGTTTTACTCTCTCCCTTTTTTAGCTAATTTCTCCCTTCCTTCATTTTCTTCCTTCTTCCTTCCTCCTCCACCTCCTTCCCTCTTCTCTCATTTTCCCCTTCCCTCCTCTTATACCTCTCTCTTTTCTATTCCTCTTCTCTTCCTCGACCCTCCTCTCCTTCTCTCCTCTTTTCACTCCCTCCTTCACCTCTCCCCTCCTTCTCCTTCTCTCCTCTTTTCACTCCCTCCTTCACCTCTCCCCTCCTTCTCCTTCTCTCCTCTTTTCACTCCCTCCTTCACCTCTCCCCTCCTTCTCCTCCCCTCTCCCATCATCTCCCCAACTCTCTTCTCTCTCGTTAGCTCCCTCTTGCCTCTCCTCTCCCCTCTTTTCCTCCTCCTTTTGTTCTCTCTTGTTAGTAAGCATTCGCCTTTCACCTCTCTCTCTCTCTCTCTCTCTCTCTCTCTCTCTCTCTCTCACATACACACACACATTTTCTCAAGTACACTCATGCATACTTACATGGCGCACACCAACACAAAAACGCATACACAGGTACCGACACACACAAAAGCACTCAACAAAACACACACACACACACACACACACACACACACACACACACACACACACACTACATATAACTACCAAAGTGAGTAAATGTAGATTAAGCCATTATTCCCTCCCTCTCTCTCTCTCTCTCCCTCTCTCTCGCGAATTTTCACGTCCTAAAATTACAATAAAAAGCATGAAGTAAGTTTGCATAATGGAGGAGCACACACACACACACACACACACACACACACACACACACACACACACACACACACACACACACACACACACACACACACACACATAAACCTGCTCCCCGCGGTAAAACACAGTAAATATATATTGTAATTCCGCGAAACTCCCCAAAAATCAGCAGCGTAACTCAGCAGCGGGGCAGTGCTGAGTGAGGCCTGCACTCGTAGTCTCGCGATTTTTCCTTTGCGATCCGGTAATAATAATAATAATAATAATAATAATAATAATAATAATAATAATAGAAATAGTAATAATAATGATAATAATAATAGCCATATTAATAATAAAAATAAAAGTAATAATAATAATAATAGTAGTAATGATAACAATGATAATAGTAATAATAATAATAATAATAATAATAGTAATAATAATAATAATAATAATAATAATAATAACAACACCGTAGGGGAGGTTTAACTGATGATGACGATAATTAAGATGATAATGATACAAAAATACAATCACCAACAAGTCATTAATTCAAACAACAATTAGGCGCCTCTCACGTAACAAGCAATTAACCTAACAGCATCACACCTCTACCAGCCTGTACTACCCTTATTAAAAAGTACCACCCATTACATATACTTACTGTAATCACTGTAATTAAACGCAATGATTACCTTTTTAGTAAGATTATGTGGTGTGGAGTGGAATGAAGAGAAGTGGAAGCGAGTGGTGGGGTGGGGTGGGGTGGAGTGAAGAGTGGAATCGAGTGCTGGGGTGGGGTGGGGTGGGGTGGGGTGTAGAGTGGTGGGGTGTAGTGTGGTGTGGAGTGGTGGTGTGTGGAGTGGTGGTGTGTGGAGTGGTGGTGTGTGGAGTGGTGGTGTGTGGAGTGGTGGTGTGTGGAGTGGTGGTGTGTGGAGTGGAGTGGAGTGGAGTGGAGTGGGGTGGGGTGGGGTACGGAAGGGTGTAGTGTAAATGGTATGAAGAGAGTGGTAGGGTGATGACTATAGGGTGTGGTCAGTGGGGTGGGTGTGGTCTCTCTCTCTCTCTCCGTAACCCCTTCATTACGAGGCCTAAGCTAAATAAAATCGTCTACCTCTAGTCTGAAGAAAATGAGAGAGAGAGAGAGAGAGAGAGAGAGAGAGAGAGAGAGAGAGAGACCCGCCTGACCAGTTCCCTCCAGGTTCGTACCCACAGTCCATACGGTATCATTCTCTCTCTCTCTCTCTCTCTCTCATCTTCCAACTCTTCCTCTCTACCTTTTTCTCTAACTTCCTCCTCCTCCTCCTTACCTCCCCTTCCCCCCTCTCTCTCTCTCTCTCCCGTTTCTTCTACGAGATATAATGAAAGGAGATTCCAATGTTATACTTGAGAGAGAGAGAGAGAGAGAGAGAGAGAGAGAGAGAGAGAGAGGTGGCAGGTGTGAGGGGTGAAAAAGAATAAAGTTGCGAGGCAGGTGTGTGTGTGTGTGTGTGTGTGTGTGTGTGTGTGTGTGTGTGTGTGTGTGTGTGTGTGTGTGTGTGTGTGTGTGTGCGCGCGCGCACTGGGCAGGGTAAGACACGGCAAGGCAGGGTGTGGTAAGGTGAGACAGGGTATGGCAGGGTTAGAAAGGGTGAGGCAGGGTATGGCAGGATTAGGAAGGGTGAGGCAAGGTACGATAGGGAGAGGTAGGGTTAGGCAGGATATGGCAGGGTGAGGCAAGGTATAGCAGGCTTAGGATGGATGAGGTAGGGTGAGGCAGGGTGAGGTAGGGTGAGGCAGGGTTAGGCAGGGTGAGGCAAGGTGAGGTAGGGTGAGGCAGGGTAAGGTAGGGTTAGGCAGGTCAGAAGGACGCTAAGTGAAGGTCACACCGCAAGGAGGAAGCTGCAGCCTGGAAGAGGGGGAGGGGAGGGGAGGGGAGGGGAGGGGAGGGGAGGGAAGGGAGAGGACGGGAGGGGAGGGGAGGGGAGGGGAGGGAAGGGAAGGAGGGAGAAAGGATGGGAGAAATGAGGGAGGACTGGAGGGGGGGGGAGGTGATAGAGGGAAGGGGAGAGAAAGGGGGAGAGAGATGAATGGGGTGATAAGCAAGGGGAGATAGACAGGCAATAGGGAGGCAATGTATAAAATATTTGACTAGGAGAGAGAGAGAGAGAGAGAGAGAGAGAGAGAGAGAGAGAGAGAGAGAGAATTGAATGAATAAGAATAACGAATAAAAAATGGAATGTATAATCAAGTAACAAATAAACTGAACTGAAATTAATATAAAAAAAAATAATATAAAATAATATGACTTTCCTAAATAAAAAAACGATAGATAAAGAATGTAATAGATAAAAAAATAAATAGATAAAAATACAATAAATAATAGACTGAAGGATATAAATTTATAGATGAAGATTGGAATTAACTAAAATAATAATGACTACGAAAAATTACAATATAGGCATAGAGTGCAATAAAAAAAGACATAAACAGACAGACGGATAGATAGATAGACAGATAGACAGATGGATGGACATACAGATAGATACATAGATAGATAGATAGACATCAAAATAGACAGCAAAAGACGTAAATATAATGAACGCAAAGCTATACAGAGGAGACGGCTAATTATCAGTAAAAAATAATTATAACTGAAAATAAAACTCTCCAATAAAGCTAATGGAATGGAACAATTAGGGAATGAACGATAATTAAAGAGACGGGGGAAGGAGGTAGAGAGAGAGAAAAGAGAGAGAGAGGAAAAATACTTGGAGGAAATGAGAGTAAACTGGGCGAGAGTGGGTATGTAAGGAAGGGTGGGTTGATGATGATGATGATGATGAGGAGGAGGAGGAGGAGGAGGAGGAATAGGGAGGAGATGATGATGATGATGATGATGATGATGATGATGAGGAGGAGGAGGAGGAGGAGGAGGAGGAATAGGGAGAGGATGATGATGATGATGATGATGATGATGATGATGATGATGATGATGATGATGAGGAGGAGGAGGAGGAGGAGGAGGAGGAATAGGGAGATGATGATGATGATGATGATGATGATGGACAGGGAATGGTTGTAGTTGCTGATGATGATGATGAACAACAGGGAAAGCTTGATCTTGATGATGATGATGATGATGATGATGACGACGATGGAAGGGGAGAAGGGTACGCAACTGGAGTCGGGAGGGAGGGGAGGGAGGGAGGAAGGAAAGGGAGGGAGGGAGGGAGGGACTAATGAGGTGGTGGAGACAGACAAACAGACAGACAGACGCAGCATCTGGCCTCGTCAGTTTAAGGGAGGCGGAGGGAGGAGATGGGAGAGGGAGTGGGAAGGGGAAGGGAGATGGGAGGGGAGGGGAGGGGGAGGAAGGAAGAGGAAGGATAAAAGGGAGGGAGAGAATGATTTGGTGAAGGGAGGTAAGATGAGAGGGATGGATGGAGGGAAAAGGGGGAAGGAAGAAGAGAAGGAAGAATGGAGAAGAAAATGAACAGGACTGAAAAGAAGAGAGGGAGGAAAGGTAGATAGATAAAAAGGATGGATGGATGAAGGGATGGATGGATGGATGGATGGAGGGATGGATGGATGGATGGAGGGACGGATGGATGGAGAGAGGGAGGATGGAAGAGGAGATGGAGGGAAGGAGGGAGCAGAGAGATTGTGGGCTAGGAAATGACAGAAGGAAGAGAGGAAAGAAGAGAAGGAAAAGAGGGAAGAAGAGAGAAGGAAAAGGGGGAAGAAGAAAGAAGGAAGAGAGGGAAAAAGATAGAAGGAAGAAAGGGAAGAAGAGAGAAGGAAGAGAGGGAAGAAGAGAGAAGGAGATGGGAGGAAAGAAGAGAGAGAAAGGAAGATAAAAAAATAATGAGGAAAAAGAAACAAAATGGAGAGTGGAGACATTGATGGGAGGGAGAGGAAAAGGGGGAGGGGGGAGGAAGGAAGGAAAAAAGTGAAGGAAGAATGGAAGGACGAATGGAAGGAAGAAAGGAAGGGTGGAAGGATGGATGGAAGGAAGGAAGGAAGGAAGGAAAGGATGGATGGATGGAAAGAAGGAAGGGAAGGAACAAACATATAGCAGGGATCTGAGATGAAACAAAAGAATAAGAGGAAAATGAAGGAGGAAGAGGAGGGAAGAAGAGGAGGGAAGAAGAGGAAAAAGAAGGAGGAAGAGGAGGGAAGAAGAGGAGGGAAGAAGAGGAAAAAGAAGGAGGAAGAGGAGGGAAGAAGAGGAAAATGAAGGAGGAAGAGGAGGGAAGAAGAGGAAAAAGAAGGAGGAAGAGGAGGGAAGAAGAGGAAAATGAAGGAGGAAGAGGAGGGAAGAAGAGGAAAAAGAGGGAGGAAAGGAGGGAGAAAAGGAGGGAAGAGGAAGAGGCGGCAATAAAGAGAGCAGTGAGAGATAAAGAGAGGAGAGAAGGATGAGAGGAGAATGAAGGAGATGAGAGAGAGGGTAATAAAGAGGAAATTGAGAAAAGTGAAAGTAAAGAGAGAGAGTAAAAGAGAGAGAAAATGAAACAGAAGAGAAGGAAGGAAGGAAGGAAGAATGAAGGAAATAAAAGGACTGGAAGAATGAAGTATGGAATGAAGGAACGAAAGAAGGAATGAAAGGGATAAAAGGAATGAAGGAAAGAATGAAAGGAATGAGGAATGAATGAAAAGAATGAAGAATGAAAGGAATGATGGAATGGAAGGAATGAAAGAAGGAAAAATGAAACGATACGAATGAAGGAATGAAGGAAAGAATTAAGACGCGAAGGAAGGAATGAAGGAAAGGGTGAAGGAAGGATGGAATGAAGGAATGAAGGCTAAACTCACACCATTACAAGGAATAAACACGATCAAAGCAACCACGATCTTCAAAGACCCCCTCGTTAACCCCCCACCCCCTCGTTAACCCCCCACCCCCTCGTTAACCCCCCACCCCCTCGTTAACCCTCCACCTCCCTCGTCAACCCCCCACCCCCTCGTTAACCCTCCACCTCCCTCGTTAACTCCCACCCCCTCGTTAACCCTCCGCCCCCACGTTAACCCTCCACTTCCTCGTTAACCCTCCACCCCCTCGTTAACCCTCCGCCCCCTCGTTAACCTTCCACCCCCTCGTTAACCCTCCACCCCCTCGTTGACCCTTTCCTATCTATCTATCTATTGCCAGACGCTTAATCCCATACGGGGTGGCCACAAACAAATCGCCTCCAAGTCGCCCTGTCCTGCTCCCAGCTCACACCCCTTTCCTCTCCTCGTTAAACCTAGTATTAACACTCCTGCTCCTATGACCCACTCTACTCCCTCGTTAACCCTCCGCCCTCTTCGTTAAACACCCTGTGCCTCCCTCATTCAACCTTTCCTTCGTTGATCAAGGCCTCTATACTCGTTAAACACTCCTAATTCCTCTCTCTCTCCCTCTCCTTCAATCTTCCCTTTCCTTCTTTCCATTACATTCTGACTCTCTTCCTTCACCCATCCTTCCCTCCTCCTCCTCCTATTCCCTCACCCTTTCCTCCACCTCTCACTCTCTTCTCTCCTTCCCCCACTGTTTCCTCCATCTCTCCCTCTCCATTCCTTTCTCCCCCCACTGTTTTCTCCAACTCTCCCCCTCTTCTCTCCTTCCCTTAATATTTCCTCCCTCTCTCTTCCCTCCATTTCCACCCTTCCTTCCTATCCTCCACTCTCCTTCACCCCCTCTCCTCTCCTTCCTTCCTTTCATCTCTCACCTTTCTTCTCTCCTTCCCTCACCTTTTCCTCCATTTCTCTTCCCTTCAATTCCTTCTTTCCTTCCTTCCCTCCTTCCTTCTCCGTCTCACCACAAACACAATTAGATATTCAACACGTCTACAGCATCTTTCCTTCCTTCCTTCACCTCTTTCCCTTCTTCCTTCATTCTCTCTTTTCTTTCATTTTCCTTCTGAGCTCCTTCCTTCCTTCTCCTCTCTCACTCTACTTCTTTCCTTCCTTCACCTTTTTCTCTCCTTCCTTCAATCTCTCTCCATTTCCTCTTGTTTTTCCACCCTCTCCTTTCTTTCCACTCAATTTCTCTCCCTCCCTCCACTCTCTCCCTTTCTCTCCTCTCCTTCCACCCAGCTGCCCTCAATTTCCTCCTCCTCCTCCTCCTCCTTCCCACACCTAGATTATGTATAGGTGTGTGTGTGTGTGTGTGTGTGTGTGTGTGTGTGTGTGTGAGAGAGAGAGAGAGAGAGAGAGAGAGAGAGAGAGGGGGGGGGCAAGGGAAGTGGAAGTGTTGGGCTGTGAAATTGAGAGAGAGAGAGAGAGAGAGAGAGATTCAGCACTAAACCCCGTAACTAAAACTACCTAACTCCCCCCCCCTCTCTCTCTCTTTCTCTTTCCATGCCACCAAAGAGAAGGAAGGGGAGGAACAGGGGAAGGAGGGAGGACTAGGAGGGAAAGAGAGGGGAGGAGAAAACAAAAGAGGGAAGGGGAGAGGGGAAAGATGGGAATGGAAGAAGAGAAGTGAAGGATGGAAAGTGGAAGGGAGGGGAGGGGAAGAGGAGGTAGTGGTAGGGAAATAAAAGAATGGGAAGGAGGGGAGAGGAAGGGAAGGGAGAGGGGATGGGAAGGGAGAAGAGAGGGGATTGGGAAGGAAAAGAGGAGGGAGATGGGAGGGGAGGAAGAGGGAATGGGAGGGGAGGAAGAGGGAATGGGAAGGGAAAGAGGAGGGAATGGGAAGGGAAAGAGGAGGGAATGGGAAGGGAAAGAGGAGGGAATGGGAAGGGAAAGAGGAGGGAGATGGGAGGGGTGGAAGAGGGAATGGGAAGGGAAAGAGGAGGGAGATGGGAAGGGAAAGATGAGGGAGGGGATGGGGAGGGGAGGGGATGGGGAGGGGAGAGGGCAGTGAAAAAACAAGGGGAGAATTCTTACCTAACCTATACTGTGCCAATCATCATCATCATTACCACCACTATCATCAATATCACCATCATCATCATCATCATCATCATCATCACCTACAACAGAGACGAGGGGCAGTCTTCTGGTCGATTAAGGAAGCTCCGTAACATCTTTTCCTTTGCGATTTGCTTTTAGATACAGCTGGTTAACATCCTTTTGTATGCTATTTATTCAGAGTAGGGAGATATTAGGATGAGTTATATAATACGGAGAAAAGCAGTAAAGTCTAATAAGCAAAACAAGTCGCTTAGAAAAAGGTGTTAGGGAGCTTCTTGAACGGACGAGAATAGAGTCTAAGGTGGTTGATGAAGCTCCCTAATACCTTTTCTTAAGCGATTTATTTTGCTTATTACACCTTACTATTGTGTTAAATCCTTCCAATATCGCCAGCTGAGGATGCTCCCTAACACCTTTTTCCTAGCGATTTATTTTGCTTATTACACCTTACTGTGTTACATAAATCCTTCCAATATCACCATCCTCTGCACATATGACGTACAAAAGGACATTACCCAGCCATATCCAAAAATAAACCGCAAAGGCAAAGGTGTTAGGGGCAAGGTCATTAGGGTGGGTGTGAGGGTGACGGGGTGAGGTGTTGATAATTGTAATTTATTATGACGTAATTAGAGGCTAGGGTGAGGGGAAGAGAGGGGAGGAGACGGGAAGTGAGGGGAGAGATAATGAGGGGAGGAGAGAGGAGGGGAGAGAAAATGAGAAGTGAGGACAGGAGTGGAGAGAAAAAATAAGGGGAAGGAGGGGAGAGAAAATGAGGGGAGGATAGGAGAGAGAAACTGAGGGGAGGAGAGGGGAGAGAAAATGAGGGGAGGAGAGGGGAGAGAAAAACAGGGGAGAAGGAAAGGCGAAGAGGTGGGAAAATGAGAGAGAGAGAGAGAGAGAGAGAGAGAGACAAGAAGGAAATGTGAGGGGAAGAGGGAGGGGAGAGAAAAATAAGGAGAGATGAGGGTAAGGGGAAGAGGGAGGGGAGAGAAAAATAAGGAGAGATGAGGGTAAGGGGAAGAGGGAGGGGAGAGAAAAATAAGGAGAGATGAGGATAAGGGGAAGAGGGGAGAGAGAAAGAGGAAGCAGAATATTAAAGACAAGAGAGGAAAGAAGGGAAGGCGGACGAGGGGAGGGAGGGAGGGAGACGAAGGGTGAGGGAAAAAGAGGGGAGAAAAGGATGAGGATGAGGGGAGGAGAGGGTAAAGAAATGGTAAGGGGAGGAAGCAGAGGAGGGGAAGTTTACAAAGTGGGGAGACAAAAACGTGTGGGAGGAAGATAGGGAGAGAATTGAGGGGAGAAGAGGGGAAATGAGGGGGGAAGAGGGGAAATGAGGGGAGAAGAGGAAAAGTGAGGGGAGAAGAGGGGAAATGAGGGGAGAAGAGGGGAAATGAGGGGAGAAGAGGGGAAATGAGGGGAGAAGGGGAGGCAATCACCAATTACCACACTCACAACTGCATCATCTCTACAACCAACATTACCACAACTACCATCATCAACCACCACAACTACCATCATCAACCACCACTAAAACCATCAACCAAAACTACCACCATCAACCACCACTACCACAACTATCACCATCAACCACCACTGCCACAACTATCACCATCAACCACCACTACCACAACTACCACCATCAACCACCACTACCACAACTACCACCATCAACCACCACTACCACCGTCAATCACCATTACCACAACTACCACCATCACTCAAACTCTCCACCACAACCAACATTCCTGGCTATGCACACACTCACCACAACTACCACCATCACTCACGACTTTCTTCATAACCAACATTACCAAAACTACCACCATCGCTCAAACCTCTCCCTCCTACCAACATTACCACAACGACCAATACCCTCAGACTCCCCTACCACAACTACCACCATCGCACGCCCTCCGTTCTGCAAAGACTACCATTACCACACCACCACAACTACCACCACCACCACCACCATCACCATCATTACAACAACTATCACCACCACAACTCCCCGTCACCACTACCACCACCATCACAACCACCACTACCACTACAACAACCACAACTCCCCGTCACCACTACCACCACCACCACAACCACCACCACAACTACCACCATCACCATCACCACCACAACTATCACAATCGGACCACAAGGCAAAGGAACGCTGACTGCAACACGTCAACACTTATATCAATTATAGAGGAGGAGGAGGAAGAGGAGGAGGAGGAGGAGGAAGAAGGAGGAGGAGGAGGAAGGAAAGTTAAATGGGGAGATAAAAAAGTTATATTACCTTAGTATGGGGTCAAAAAAAGGAGAGAAAACGGAGGAATATTTTGAGAGAGAGAGAGAGAGAGAGAGAAATCAGATGAAAATATACAGAAATTAAAGACAGACAAGGGGAGAGAGAGAGAGAGAGAGAGAGAGAGAGAGAGATTAATGAGTCAAGCCAACTTCCTACCATCCAACTTTAATCAGCAGGGGACAACAGAGATGAATAAGAGATGAATAGGAGATGAATTAGAGGTGAGAAATGAATGAAGTGATGAATAAGAGATGAGAGATTAATGAGATGAACAAGAGATGAGGGATGAGTAAGAGATGAATGAGATGAATAAAGAGATGAGTAAGAGATGAATGAGATGAATAAAGAGATGAGTAAGAGATGAATAAGGAGATGAGTAAGAGATGAATAAAGAGATGAGTAAGAGATGAATGAGATGAATAAAGAGATGAGTAAGAGATGAATAAGAGATGAAAGATGAGTAAGAGATGAATAAGAGATATGAATGAGATGAATAAGGCATGAGAAATGAATGAGATGAATGGAGGGCTTAGATACTGCCTTCATTATCCCCTTCTGTACGAGAGAGAGAGAGAGAGAGAGAGAGAGAGAGAGCAAGGTGATGGAAAAGTGAGTGAAAGGCAGTGGGTGAATTCACACACACACACACACACACACACACACACACACACACACACACACACACACACACACACACACCTCCCTTCACCCCACACACACCTCTCTTCACCCCACCCCTGTCCACCAAACTACCCCTTCCCGCTCCTCCCTTCCCCATCCCTCCCCTACCCACCACCTCACCTCACCTCCCTCCCCACTCCTCCCCTTCCCTCCCCTCACACCTCATTAACGTCACCTCATTCGTTACACCTTAAGCTCCCAGTCACCTTCAACCTCATTAAGGTTAATTGGACCAGAATCACACACCTGACAACTCACTCACATTTCCTCACTCGCTCACTTTCTTTATCCAGCTATCCAACTCTCTCGCATTTACTCACTCACTTTCTTACTCACTGTCTATCTATCTATCTATCGAACTCACTCACACTTGCTTACTCACTTGTTCACTTTCTTACTCTCATTCACTGTCTATCTATCTTTCTATCACTTTCTTACACACTCTTTTACTCTTCCTGTCTATCTAGCTTTCTATCTATTTCCCACTCACTCTACCTATCTGTCTCACGCATGTGCTCCATTCTCTCTCTCTCTCTCTCTCTCACCCATTTCCAATAATTCCTCAGCATTTCATTCTTTCTCACACTTCTTCATACACACACACACACACACACACACACACACACACACACACACACACACACTTCTCTTTCCTTCACTCACACTATCCTCACACTCCATCACCCTTATCCCTCACACTTGTCTATTTCTCCTTCCTCCTTCAAACTTCCCACATACCACTTCATGCTTGCTACACTTCCCTCTCCCTCTCTTCCTCCTTCCTCATACTTTTCTCCTTCCTCCTCTTCTTCCTCTTCTCCCCCTCTTCCTCTCCCCTTAAACCTCTTCCTGATACCTCTCCTCCCCCTCCTCTTCCTCACAGCCCTTACTCCTCCCCTTCCTCTTCCTCACAGCCCTTCGTCTTCCTCACACATCACACCTCCTCCACTTCTTCCACATAGCTCTTTCGCCTCCTCCTCCTCCTCTCCTCCCACACCCCTTCCTCTTCCTCTTCTTCCCCACAGTTCTTCCTCCTCCTCTCCTCCCACACCCCTTCCTCCTCCTCTTCTTCCCCACAGTTCTTCCTCCTCCTCCTCCTCTCCTCCAACACCCCTTCCTCCTTCTCTTCTTCCCCACAGTTCTTCCTCATCCTCTCCTACCGCACCTCATAATTCTCACCTCATCTCAAAACTTCCCTGCTTTTAAAGGTGAACTGGTGATTAGCTAACTTCCCCCTCCCTCTTCCCCTCTCCCCCTCCCTTCCACTCCTTTCTTCCCCTCCCTTCCTCTCCTCTTCCTCCCAATACTTCCTTCATCCCTTTCCCGTTCCCTTCCTCCCATTCTTCCCCTCCCTTCCTCTCCTCTCCCTCTCAATACTTCCTTCTTCCCCCCTCCCCCTCCCTCTCCCTTTCTCTCTCTTCTTCCCTTCCTGTCCTTCATCTTTCTTCCCCTCCCTCCCTTCCTTTCTTTTCTTCCTCTCCCTTCCTTTCCTCTCCCTCTCAATATTTCCTTCTTCCCTCTCCCCCTCCCCTTCTCTCTCCTCTTCCCTTCTCCCTCTCTTCCTGTCCTTTCCCTTCTCTCTCACCCTCCCTTCCTCTCCCTCTCAAAACTTCCTTCTTCCCTCTCTTCCTTCTCTCCTCCTCCTCTTCTCTTCCCCTCCCCTCTCTCACCTCTCCCTCACATTGCTTCCTTCTTCCCTCTCTTTCTCTTCAGGCCCCTCCCTCTCCGTGTCAGTCTCTCTCTCTTTTTTCTTCCCGCTCTTCTTTTTCTATCATCTTTTTCATTTGCTTTTATTTTCTCTTCATCATATTTCAAAATGCTCTCTCTCTCTCTCTCTCTCTCTCTCTCTCTCTCCCATGCCTTGTGGCGGATCAATGAGGTAGAGCGAGGATCAACTTTAACACACTACCATCTTCACTACTGACTCACTCTCATTAGAGCTATCTCACTTTCTCACACTCACTCGCTCACTCTGAATCATCTGGAAATAGTGTGCTGCTTATTCTCTCTCTCTCTCTCTCTCTCTGCCCAGTTCCGTCAGATGAAAATAAGTCGCCTGTAGTTAGATGCTTGAACACGCTTATATACTGGGTCAAAGGTCAAGGTGTGTGTGTGTGTGTGTGTGTGTGTGTGTGTGTGTGTGTGTGTGTGTGTGTGTGTGTGTGTGTGTGTTTCTTGGTTTCATTTTTTCTTCAATTTTCTCTCTCTCTCTCTCTCTCCATTAATTCATTCTCTCCTACCTCTTTCCCTCCACTCCCTCCCTCTCCATTTTCTCTTCATTTCTTCCCACCTCTCTCTCCCTCCCTGATTCCCTCCTCCTCCTCTCGCTCTCTCCTTCCCTCCCTCCCTCTTTCCTCCAGTCCTTCTCTCCTCCCTCCCTCCCCCTCTCCTTCCCTCCATTATTCAGGAGACAAGCTTAGTGGACGGTGTTTTCCTCCTCCTCCCTCCTCCTCCTCCTCTCCTCTTCCTTTCCCCTCCCTCCTCCTCTTTTTTCTTCTTTCCTCCTCCTCCCTCCTTCACTCCCTCCTTTTTTCCACACCTCCTCCTCCTCTCTTCTTTCCCCCTCCCTCCTCCTCCTCCCCTCTCTCCTTGCCGTCCTCCCTCCTCCTCTTCCTTTCCTTCACCCCTCGCCTCCCCTCTCTCCTCCTCCTCCTCTTTCTCTTCCTTCCCTTCTCCTCCTCTTCCTCTTCCTTCCCCCTTCTCCTCCTCCTCTTCCTCTTCTTCATCCTCTTTTTCTTCCTCCTCCTCTATCTTCTTCCTCCTCCTCCTCCTCCTCTTCCTTTCTTTTGTCACCCTCACTCTCACACTCTCTCTCTCTCTCTCTCCCCCTCCCTCTCTCTCTCTCTCTCTCCCTCCCTCCTTCCCTCTCTCTCTCTCTCTCTCTCTCTCTAATAAGACCTATGCCTCGTTTTTTTCTACCCTCCCTCATCAATATTCTAGACATGAGAGAGAGAGAGAGAGAGAGAGAGAGAGAGAGAGAAAGAGAGAGAGAGAGAATTACATGCCTATCCATCACTAGTAACTATCCATCCGTCTATCCTACCTTCTCTCTCTTACAACTACCAAAATTCCATCACCACCACCAACCACCATCACTACCACAATTACTACCATCTTACTTCCACCAACATCATCACCAGCATCACCACAACTACCACCAATGCTACTACAATTACCACCACCTCTCACAACCACCGCTACCACAACCACCATCATCCCATCCCTATCAACTACCACCATCGCCACCACAACTACCACCATCCCATCCCAATCAACTACCACCATCGCCACCACAACTACCACCATCCCATCCCTCCCAACAACCACCATCGCCACCACAACTACCACCATCCCATCCCTACCAACCACCACCATCGCTACCACAACTACCACCATTGCTAACACAACTACCATTATCGCTACCACAACTACCCCCATCTCAACCCTACCAACCACCACCATCGCTACAACTACCACCATTCCATACCCTATCACCACCATCACTACCACAACTACCACCATCCCATCCCTACCAACCACCAAAATCGCTACCACAACTACCACCATCCCATCCCTACCAAGTACCACCATCGCTACCACAACTACCACCATCGCTACCACAATTTCATATGCAATAACAATTCGGTGAGTGACAAGGGAGGCTACCAACATTATCAATTTCCCTACCACTATTCCAATATTACGCCCTTCAAAGTATTCTCTCTCTCCCTCTCTCTCTCTCTCTCCACACACACACACACACACACACATCCATCTTTTTCTCACTAAACATCCAATAACTCTCTCTCTCTCTCTCTCTCTCCTCTCTCTCTCTCTCTCCTTCCCTCACTTCCTCTTTTCCTCCCTCATCTTCTATTCCTTCATTTCCTCTTCCTTTCCTCCTTCCTTCATTCATTCTCCTTCACTCCCTTTCGTCTTCCTTCTTCCCCTACCCACACTTCCCTCCTTCGTTTCCTTCCTCTCCTCTCCCTCCTCTGCTCTCTCCCCTCTTTTTCCTTCATTCCCTCCTTCCCCTCCTCTTCCTGTATATCCCCTCTTCTCCCCCTCTTCCTTCCTCCTCTTCTCTCCCCTCTTCCTTCACTCCCCATACCCCCCTTCTTCTTTCTGTCTTTACTTCCCTCCCCCCCTCTCTTCTCTCTCCACTCATTTTCCTTCCCTTCTCTTTTCTATTTTCTCTTTACCCCTCACTCCCCTTATTCTCTCTCTCTCTCTCTCTCTCTCTCTCTCTCTCTCTCTCTCTCTCTCTCAAAAAAAAAAAAAAAAAAAAAAAAAAAAAAAATAAAAAAAAAAACACACACACACACACACACACACACACACACACACACACACACATCCTTGGACGAATCAGATTAATCCATTTTATTAACGAGAGAGAGAGAGAGACTAATATTATCTCCTGTGAATACCATGGTCGGGCGTTCAGGGGCTGTGTGTGTGTGTGTGTGTGTGTGTGTGTGTGTGTGTGTGTGTGTCTAACAACAGTACGCTTGAGTGTGTATCTATGTGAACGTACCAAATCCCCCATGTGTGCGTGCGTGTGGTGTTGCTACAGCGTCCGGGTGGTGATGTAACAGTGTGCGTGCCTGTGTGCGTGTGGTGATGTAACTGCGTGCGTGTGCGTGTGTGTGGTGATGTAACAGCGTGCGTGTAGTGATGTAAGAGCGTGCCTGTGCGTGCGTGTGGTGATGTAACAGCGTGCGTGTAGTGATGCAGGAGTGTGTGTGTGCGTGCGTGTAGTGATGTAAGAGTGTGCGTGTGCGTGCGTGGTAATATCGTGAGTAACAAGAGAGAGCGACTTTGATGACTAACGTTATTTTGACAAGGCTGGTCTCCTCCCTTTATTGCATGGGGAGGGGAGGGGAGGGGAGGGGCGGGGAGGGAGAGGGAGAGAGGGAGGGGGAGGAGAGGGAGAGAGGGAGGGGGAGGAGAGGGATAGGAATGTATGAAAGTGGTTAGGCACATCACACACACACACACACACACACACACACACTCTCTCTCTCTCTCATTACAAGGAGTGCTACTTTCACGTCCTCCTCCCCCCCCTCTCACCTGCCCACACACCTGACTGACCGCAAAATAACACCATCCTACACCACTAGCACCACCTAACACCATCCTACACCACTAACACCACCTAACACCTACAGCATTATCTCTAGCACCTCTAACACCATCCCTTACACCATCTAACACCTACACCACTAGCTTTAGCACCTCTAACACCATCCCTTACACCATCTAACACCTACATCACTATCTCTAACACCTCTATCACCATCCCTTACACCATCAAACACCTACACCATTACCTCTAACACCACTAACACCATCCTACACCACCTAACACCTACACCATTACCTGTAACACCTCTAACACCACCTAACACCTACAGCATTACCTGTAGCACCACTAACACCACTTCCACCACCGTTAACACCACTTAGCACCATCTTTCACCATTTCCAACACTAGTTCCAACATCCCTTCCAGCACTGCCACCACTTCCCACACCATCATCGCCGCTAACACCACTTCCCATACCACCTAACATCACTAACACCACTTTCCACGTCATCTAACATCCCTAACACCACTTCCACCTCCCACTAACACAACTTCTACTTCCACCTCCCATTAACACCACTCACACCCCCACTAACACCACTTACACCCCCACTGACACCACTTACACCCCCACTAACACCACCTCCACCCCCACAAACACCTCTTCCATCCCTACTAACATCCGTAACACCGCTCCTAACACCTGTATCACCATGCCTAACACCTCTAAACCACTTCCATCCCCACTAACACCACTTCCACCCCTAACACCACTCTAACACCTGCCACCTGGTGTTAATAATGAGATAATGAAGATAATTCGCCCTAATGAAGACGACCAATATCATTAACATTTTTACATCCAGGTATTTCCTCCCTCCATTCTCTCCTTTCCTCCTTCCCTCCCTTCTCTCCTTCCCTCTTCCCTACATTCTCTTCTTCCTCCTCCCCTCTATTCTCTTCTTCCTTCCCTTCTCTCCTTTCCTTCTTCCCTCCCTTCTCTCCTTCCTCCATCCCTCCCTTCTCTCCTTCCTCTTTCCCTCCCTTCTCTCCTTTCCTTCTTTCCTACATTCTCTTCTTCCTCCTTCCCTCCCTTCTCTCCTTCCTCCTTCCCTCCCTTCTCTCCTTTCCTCCTTCCCTCCCTTCTCATGGTAACTTTAGAGGGTCAAGGTAACACTAAGAGGGGTCAAGGTAACACTAAGAGGGGTCAAGGTAACACTAAGAGGGTCAAGGTAACACTAAGAGGGGTCAAGGTAACACTAAGAGGGGTCAAGGTAACACTAAGAGGGGTCAAGGTAGGTCAAGGTGACATTAAGAGGGTCAAGGTAACAAAGAGGGGTCAAGGTAGGTAAAGGTAACACTAAGAGGGTCAAGGTAACACTAAGAGGGTCAAGGCAGAACAGGATCAAGGCATAATGGGTGTCGTTTGCCGAATTAAATGCAAACAAGGTAATTTCTAGGCAAATGGGTGGGAGAGTCTGCATCTTGCCTTCTGAGCTAGGAAAAAGGAATGATAATGGTGTGGTGTGGCGTGGTGTTGTGGTGGTGTGGTGTGGTGTGCTGTGGTGGTGGTGTGGTGGTGGTGTGGTGTGGTGTGCTGTGGTAGTGTTGTGGTGGTGTGGTGTGGTGTGGCGTGGTGTTGTGGTGGTGTGGTGGTGGTGGTGGTGGTGGTAGTAGTAGTTGTGGTGTGGTGTGGTGGCGACTTCCTCCCTTAACATTTTCACTCCTTGCCTACCTACCTACATACCTACCTATCTCTATTTTTCCTCCTTCCGTGCTTCCCTACCTACCTACCTCTCTTCCCCCTCCCTCCATGTCTACTTACCTACATACCTACCTACCTACTTCCACTCGTTCCTCACCTACCTACCTACCTACTTACCTTCTTCTTCAACCTTCCCTCCCTGCCTACCTAGTGTACCTACCCTTCTACATTCCCTCCCTGCTTCCCTACTTACCTATTTTCTTTCTCCCTTACTACCTACTTACCTACCTACCTCTCCTTCTTCTACCCTCCCTCCTTCCCTTGGCACCTACTCGCTTACCTACCTACCTACCTACTTACCTTGCCCCCTTTCTCTCTCTCTCTCTCTCCTTAATACGCTAACTCAAGTAACTATTGTCGTCAAGGATATGCTGAGTCATCATCTGGGGAGGAGAGAGAGAGAGAGAGAGAGAGAGAGAGAGAGAGAGAGCAAAAAGACAAGCCTCATCGTACATCATGACCGAAAAATACAATGAATTAGTGAGAAAAAAAAAGTCTGAACACATGGAAAGGCGCCATGAACATCAGAAATAATAATAATAATAATAACAGTAATAATAATAGTAGTAGTAGTAGTGTAGTGACGATGATAATGATAATAATAATAATAATAATAATAATAATAATAAGACAAGGATAGCACATGTGCCATTCCCCAGTAAATGGATAACTGGAATACATAACTGGTAGGAAAAAGAACTGTATGTATGTATGTATATTGTATGTACGTATGCATTTATGTGTACGTTTCTACGGATGTTTGTGTATGTATGTATGTACGCAGAAAAATCGGGGATTACCTTCCTTTGGGCATTTCTCTCTCTTCTTCACTTCCCCCTTTTCTACACTTCACTCTTCCCTCCACTTCCCTCTCCCCTCCACTTCCCTCTCTCCCTCCATATCCGTTTCCTCCACTTCCCTCTCTCCCTCCACATCCGTTTCCTCCACTTCCCTCCCCTTCTCTCCCTTTCCTCCACTTCTTCCTTCTCTCCCTTCCCTCCACTTCCCTTTAAGGAGGAACATCCAAACTTCATCTTTTGTGTCCGTAATGGAAACTACTGGAAATTCTCTCTCTCTCTCTCTCTCTCTCTCTCCATTAATCTACACCAATCTATCTACCAACCCTCCCTCCGTTTAACTGTTCAACTATCTATCTATCCACCTATCCCTCCATCCATCTATCTACCACACATCTGTCTACCGATCTATCACCACTACCATCCAACCATCAATCTATCTATCGGACCATCTATCTATCTATCCATCCATCTATCTACCACATGCCTACCAATCTTTCACCACTACCGTCCATCTATCTATCCTTCTATCTATCCATCCATCTATCTACCACATCCCTACCAATCTTTCACCACTACCATCCAACCATCCATCTATCTATCCTTCTATCTATCTATCCATCCATCTATCTATCAGTCCATCCACCCACCCATCGATCTATCTATCCATCTATCTATCGGGCTATCTATCCCTGTATGGGCATTGACTGGTGATATTTACTGCTCGAGTTTAAATGAATCTGTAACGCGGTATCACTCCCGCGGATCCCATTTTGTGAGCTAACTCTAACTCTCTCTCTCTCACACACACAACCTCTCTCTCTCTACATCTCACACAATCTCTCTCTCTCTCTCTCTCTCACACACACACACACTTTACATCTCATACAACCTCTCTCTCTCTCTCTCACTTTACATCTCTCTCTCTCTCTCTCTCTCTCTCCACTAGTTCCCCCTCCTCCTTTTTGCTCCAAGTCATTTTTTAAACATTTTCTGAATTGTATTTTTCTCTTTTATTCCCGTTTTCTTTTTTATATATATTGTCGTTTTTGTTTTTGTTTTTTTGAGTTACTTTTTACCAATTAAGTTTGCAATGATTTTTTTTTTTTTGGGTCTCTCCGTTTTCTGTTTTTTTTTATTTATATATTTTTTTGGTTTCATGCTGCTGTGGGACTCTCTCTCTCTCTCTCTCTCTCTCTCTCTCTCTCTCTCTCTCTCGTAATTTCTCTATCCCGTTAATTCTTATTCAGTATTTCGTTTCTGCTCTCTCTCTCTCTCTCTCTCTCTCTCGCTAATGAGAAGAATGTGATGATGGTGATGGTGGTTGATGGTGATTGCTGGTCATGGGAATTGCTCTCTCTCTCTCTCTCTCTCTCTCATACACATACGTCAATGACTTCTATCTATCTCCTTCCCTCCCTCCTTCCTGCTAGCTATCTACCTCCCTTCCTTCCTCCTTCCCTCTTCTTTCCTACTAACCTACCTCCCTCCCTCCCTCCCTCCTTCCCCTTTCCTTCCATTCCTACTAACCTACCTACCTATCCCCTACCCTTCTTCCTCCCTCCCTCCCTACCTATCCCCTACCCTTCTTCCTCCCTCCCTCCCTACCTATCTCCTACCCTTCTTCCTCCCTCCCTCCCTCCCTTCCTTCCATCATTTCCTCCCTCCCTTTTTTCCCTCCAACCCCTCCTCCAATTTGCATTCTCACTTCGTATCTATAACATCACGCCATTAGGAGGCTTAGGCCTACTCTCTCTCTCTCTCTCTCTCTCTCTCTCTCTCTCTCTCTCTCACACACACACACACACACACACACACGCACAAAACCGTCTCACTAATCACATTCTTTCGCACTATTCTCAGTCCACCTTTAAACAGCAATCCATCTATCCATCCATCTATCTATCTATCTATCCATCAATTCAACTCCTGCTCTTCCGCTTAATAAGGAACGCATCGACAAATTACGCATATGAGGAGCCTAAATGTAACAAATTCAGCCCGTCTTGGACCCTCAATGGCTCAATAATATCAATACCTCTCACCTTTGTACATTCGCCTATCACCACACCTTTCAACATACCTGGCGGGAGAGAGAGAAAAAGGTAATTACTTAAAGGATAATATACGCAAGAATATACGCTACATATATCAAGATTTATATATTAGATTTGGGTATATAATAATGGGTATAAAAACAGATAAAACATGATGGCAGGCAGACAGATAGATAGATAGAGAGATAGACAGAGAGAGAGAGAGGGTCATCAAAATTCTCTCTCTCTCTCTCTAACTCTATCAAAGTCAAAGATCAATAAAAGAAATTCAAAGATGGATGTCAAGAGGAGGATGTCAAGGGGTGGACGTCAAAAAAAGGACATTAAGAGGAGGATGTCAAGAGGAGGATATTAAGAGGAGGATGTCAAGAGGTGGATGTCAAGAGGAGGATATTAAGAGGAGGATGTCAAGGGGTGGATGTCAAGGGGTGGATGTCAAGAGGAGGATGTCAAGAGGAGGATGTCAAGGGGTGGATGTCAAGAGGAGGACGTATAGAGGTGGATGTCAAGGGCAGGCTGACATCGCGTGCCACATCCCCACTAGACTGGCACGAAACTCTGTCAGATTAACTTGATTAGCAAATGCGTGGATGGGGGAGGGAGGGAGAGAGAGAGAGAGAGAGAGAGAGAGAGAGAGAGAGAGAGAGAGAGAGAGAGAGAGAGAGACGTGCCCTACACCAAACAATGACAGAAAAACGGACGAACAAAATGAATGTATGTATGTATGTACGTGAACTATGTATGCTACTGTATGTATGTATGTATG
>NC_137061.1:3030515-3043015 GCF_032717465.1 Coenobita brevimanus | reverse complement strand
CTCTGTCCTAATTAATCCTTCAATCGCTTCCCTCCCTCCCCTCCAATTCTCCCCTCTCTCTCTCCCTCTTATCACCCGACTCTCTCTCTCTCTCTAACTTCAATTCCTCCATCTCACTTCTCTCCCCTTCAATTTCTATCCTCATCCCTCCTCCCCCTCCTCTCTCTCTCTCCTCTGCTCCCCCAATCCTCCTCTTCCCTCCCCTCCATTTCTACCCCTATCTCCTCCCTTCCCTTCCCTTCCTTTCCTTTCCCTTCCCTTCCCTTCCCTTCCATCTCCTCCCCTCTTCTCCCTTTCCCTTCTTTTCCCTTCCCATCCTTTCTCTCCCCTCCCCTCCTCTCCCCTTCCCTTCCCTTCCCTTTCCTCCCCTCCCCTCTTCTCCCCTTTTCTCGCCCCACTGTCACCCTCCACAACGCAATCCGGTTATAATATTAATAAACCCAAGCCTGACCAACACAATAGGGGAGGGGAGGGGAGGGGAGGGGAGGAGTTGGGGAGAGACGGCAGAGATGAAAGGAGAGGACAGAAAAGAGGGGAGAATAAAAAAAAATAGTGGATGAGAGGAGGGGAAGACCCAGAATGAGAGAGAAAAGGAAGAGATAAAGAGGGAAAGACAGAAGAGAAGAGGAGAAAAAAGAAAAGAGAGAAGAAATGATGGGAAGAGAAGAGAGTAGAAGAAAGAGAAAGAAAGAGGGAAGAAGAGAGAGGACATGAGAGCAAAGGGATTAAAAAAAAAAAAAAAAGAGGATGAGTGGATGGAGGAGAGGAGGAAAGGGAAGAAGAAAATGGAGAGAAGAAATTGGGAAGGATGGAGGAGTGGAGGAAAGAGGAGAGAAATGGAGAGAAAAATAGTAGAGGATGAAAGGATGGAGAAGCGCAGGAAAGAGGAGAGAAATGGAGAGAAAAAAATGAAGAGAATGAGAGGATGGAGGAGTGGAGGAAAAAACTGTGGAGAGGGAGGATGGAGGAAACTTGCCAGAAAAATGTGTGCTATTATAAACGCTTCCTCATCCTCCAACTCCTTCTATCCTGGAAAAACACCGTGCATTGTCCATTTGTGGAGTGGTAAAAAAATCTCTCTCTCTCTCTCTCTCTCTCTCTTCACCCCTTTCCTTTCGTTCTCTCTCACTCTCCTTTCTCCTCTTTCCTCCCTCCTTTCTTTCCTTTCCCTTCTCCTTCCAATCATTTTACCTCACCTCTCTCTCTCTCTCTCTCTCTCTCCCTCCCTCTCTCTCTCTATTAGGTGACCAATTCGCACCCTTCTCGAGTGTTTGTAATCGGAAACTGGTTGAGAGAGAGAGAGAGAGAGAGAGAGAGAGAGAGAGAGAGCAGATATGAAAGAAATGGGACTAATGGAGGGAAGAAAGGAAGGAAGCAATGAATGGAGGGAATGAACGAGTGAAGGAAGGAAGGAAGGAAGGAAGGAAGGAAGGAAGGAAGGGTGGTTGGATGGATGGATGGATGGAAGGAAGGAAGGAAGGAAGGATGGTTGGTTGGATGGATGGATGGATGGAAGGAAGGATGGAAGGAAGGAAGGAAGGAAGGAAGACAGCAATGAATGGAAGGAAGGAAGGAAGGAAGGGTTTCTCCCCCAATACGCAATTCTCTTTCCAATTTCACCCTCTCCCTTCCTCTAAATGCTCCCTTAACTACTCCATGTGCTCTTCCTTCCTTCCTCCATCCATCCATCCTTCATTCCTTCTCTCCTTTCCTTTCTCCCTCCTTCTCTCTCAGTACCTGTCTTGTTTCCTTTCTCCCTCTCCAAATCTCCTCTCTTCCCTCTCTTTTCCTCGCTCTCTCTTCTTTCTCTTCTTTTCCCCCCTCTTTTCCTCCCCCCTCTCTCTTTTCCTATCTCTCCTCTTTTCTTATCCCCTCTTCCTCTCTCTCTCTTCTCTTTCCCCCTCTTTTCCTCTCTCTCCCCTCCCCTAACAGGCGGTGGGCAGTTAGAGTGACACAAGTTGCTTTTCTTATTGTCTTGTTGTGAGCCTACTGGAGAGAGAGAGAGAGAGAGAGAGAGAGAGAGAGAGAGAGAGAGAGAGAGAGAGAGAATAATATCACCTATCAGTTTATTCTTACAGTCAACTTTCTTATCCTCTCTCTCTCTCTCTCTCTCTCTCTCTCCAGTAACTTTCCTCTCCCCCTCATTCATGCTCTCTCTCTCTCTCTCTCTCTCTCCAATAACTTTCCTCTCCCCCTCATTCCTGCTTTCATTGCCTACTCTCCCTTTTTTCCTCCTCTCCCTCTCTCCCTCCCTCCACCCTCTCTTGTCTTTCTACCCTCCCCTTAATTTCTTTTCCTTTCTCTCCCTTTCCTCCTTCCCTCCCTCTTCTACTTTCCCTTCCTCCCTCCCTCCTTGTTCTCCCTTCCTTTCCTCCCTTTTCCTCTTCCTCTTTTGCTATCCTTGTCTTAGCCTAGAAAAAAACATTTGTTGTTGCTGTCTGCTTTCATTTTTAATTCCTGTCTGCTTTTACTGTCTTTTCTTTCTCCTCTCTCTCTCTCTCTCTCTCTCTCACACACACACACACACCAGGAAAACCATTTTATCTATTCAATCTATCCCAGTCTCTCTCTCTCTCTCTCTCTCTCTCTCCACACAAACACACAGTAAACTCGTATATTCCTTTCCCTTCCCTTCCCTTCCCTCCCTTCCCCTCCCCTCCCCTCCCCTTCTGGTGGTGTTGGTATTAAGTAAATGTCAACGCTGTGGTGTTCTGTCATCAAGGGAATGGAGCCAGGCAGGGTGAGGCAGGGTGTAGGGTGAGGCAGGGTGTAGGGTGAGGCAGGGTGTAGGGCGAGGCAGGGTGTAGTTGTCAGGGTGTGGGTGAGGCAGGGTGTAGTTGTCAGGGTGTGGGCGAGGCAGGGTGTAGTTGTCAGGGTGTAGTTGTCAGGGTGTGGGTGAGGCAGGGGGTAGGTAGGATGAGGCAGGGGGTTGGGTGAGACAGGGTGAGACATGGGGTGGGTAGGGTGAGGCAAAGAAAAGATAGGGTGAGGATAGGGTAGATAAGAGACAAAAGAGTAGGCAGTGTGAGGCAGGCAGAGTAGGGTGAAGCAGGGGATAGGCAGGGTGAGGCAGGGTGGTAGGTAAGGTAGGTAGGGTGGGTAGGGTGAAGGCTAGAGGTGGGCAGGGCTAAGCAGGGTGGGGAAGGGAAGTGGAGTGGCAGGGAAAGGGTAGGAAGGGAGGAGGGTAGGAAGGCAGGGTGAGGGAGGGAGGCAGACAGGAGAGGCAGGGTTAGGAATGGAAGGGTAAGGCAGGGAGATAGGGAGGAAGGCAGAGAGAAAGCAGGAAGATGGAGAGAGGGAGAGAGGAAGGGATGTAGGAAGGAAGGGAGGGAGGGAGGGAAGTGGAGAGGTAGGAAGGGAGGGAGGGAGGGAAGTGGAAAGGTAGGAAGGAAGGAAAAGAGGGGAGGGAGGAAAGAAAAAAGAACCAAAGACCAAGAAAGGAGGAAAGAAAAAAAAAACAATGACAAGAAAAACGAGAGTAAGGAAAGGGAGGGAGGGAGAGAGAGAGGGAGGGAAGGGAGAGAGAGACAGTTGTAGTCCTTGATGAGTTTGCGGAGACAGATGATGCGATGAGGCAGGGAGGAATGAAAGGGAAAAAGACTTGATAGATAGACAGCGGGATACATAGACGGAAATAGATAACACACACACACACACACACACACACACACACACACACACACACACACACACACACGAAGAAAGGGAGAAAGACTTGGTGGACAGAAAGAGGGACAGATAGACGGAAATAGATAAAACACACACACACACACACACACACACAACCTTCTTAAATACTGTACATATAAAGATACAGCGAGAGATAGACAGACAGACGGACAGACAGACAGATAGACATACGAGTAAAAATGGATATGGAGATAGACAGACAGACAGACAGACAGACACAAAACTGAGACAAAGACGACAGAGACAGACATACAGACAGATACAAAGATTAACGGGCAGGGAGGAAAGGGAGGGAATAAAGGGAGAGAATGGAGGAAGGAAGGGTGGGAGGAAAGGGTGAGAATGGAGGAAGAAAGGGTGGAAGGGAGAGAATAAAGGGAGAGACTGGACGGAGGTGGGAAGGGAGGAAAAGGAGAGAATGGAGGGAGGTAGGGAATAAAGGGAGGAAGGGAGAGAATTAAGGGAGCGAATGGAGGGAAGGAGGGAGAGAATTGAGGGACGAAGGGAGAGAGTAAAGGGAGAATGGAAGTAACACATTATGGAGGTAAGGTAGGGTGGGAGGAAAGGGAAGGAACGAAGGGAGAGAACTGAGGGAGGTAGGAAGGGAGGAAAGCGAGGGAATAAAGGGAGCGAATTGAGGAAGGGAGGTAAAACATTATGGAGGTAAGGGAGGGTTTATGAGGGGGCCAACCACAGGGAGATGAGAGAAGTGACCTTATATGAGGCAGGCAGGCAGGGAGGGAGGGAGGCAGGGAGGCAGGCAGGCAGGAAGGCAGGCAAGAAAGGATGGAAGGAAGGAAGGAATGATGGAAGTAATGAAGGCAGAGAGGGAGGGAGGGAGGGAGGGAGGGAGGGAGGGAGGGAGGAAGGAAGGCAGGTAGCAGGAAAAGGAAGACAGGAAGGACGAAAGGAAAGGAGGGAGAATGAAAGGGAATATGGAAGAGAGGAAGAACGAAAGGAAGGAAGGAAGGAAGGAAAACAGAAATACAGGAAGTAGGTAGGCAGGTAAGTAGGCACGAAAGGATGTGGAAGTTTTAGAAGACAGACAGACAGAGATAAACAGATTTCGACAGACATAACAGTAATCCAATGTGAATGAAAAAAAAAAAAAAAAAGAGGAGAGAAAGAGAGAGAATCAGTGAAAAGAAAAAAAGAAAAAATAAAGAAAATGGAAGAAAATAATGCCAACAAAGACACCAAGAAAATATAAAATAAAGGAGAAAGAGAATAAAGGAGAGAGAATAAAGGATAATTAAAGACAGTGAGAAAAGAGAATAAAGAAAATGAAATAAAAGAGGAGAGGCGAGAAGTGATAAGTTAAATGTGATTATCTGATAAAGGTGGTGAGGAGAGGGGGAGAGAAAGAGATGGAATGAGATTAGAGAGAGAGAGAGAGAGAGAGAGAGAGAGAGAGAGAGAGAGAGAGTTTAGTGTCTATCAATATCAATAGGAGCAATTGGCAAAGAACTCTCTCTCACACACACACACAATCTTTCTATTCTAATTATTTCTCCTAATCCCACACTCCTTCCTTCCTTCTCGTTCCTCTCTCTCTCTCTGTCAAAATCTACAACAAAATATCATTCATCTCTAAATTTAAATACCAGTACTCAAAAGCACGTGTATTTGTTTGTAAACATTGTGGTACGTCACAAGGCAATGAATGGATGTGTGGGATTTAAAAATGGCGTCGTTTCTCTTTCCTAAATCCAACACACAAACACACACACAAAACGTCACCTTTCAATTTAAATGCCCTTACTCAAAAGCACGTGGTTTTTGTTTGTAAACATTGTGCCACGTGGCTATGAATGGATGCGAGGATGATTTAAAAATGGCGTTGTGTTTACCTTTTTAATTGTGCAAGAGGTCAGAGGTGAGGCATGGAGTAAGAAGGAGAGAGAGAGAGAGAGAGAGATGGGGGGGGGGCACCACACACAGACAGCAATCCTTTCTACGTTAACCAACTATTGAGAGCAAGGCCGACCAACAGAGAAAGTGTGAAAGTGAGAAAATGAGACAGTGTGAACGACAACAAAAGAGAAAGTGTGAAAATGAGAAGAAAGTGTGAAAGTGAAGACATGAGTGTGTTAGATCAATAGAGAAAGTGTAAAGTGAGAACATGAGAGTGAGAAAGTGATAAAATGAATGTGAAAGTGAGAGTCTGAAGAGAATGTGAGAAAGTGTGAATTGGAGAAAATGAACGTGAGAAAATGTGTGAAAGTGAGAAAATGTGAGAGAGCCCATCCTCTAGCCATTTCCCCCAAGCACAGGGACTCAACTACCCCCCGTAACAGCTCAGGCCGAATACTGAGTTCCCCGCCTGAGAGTCATTGAGTTTATTTAAGTTACCCTCGTTAGGACGCCAATTAAAGTGCTCATAGAAAACGGGGTGCGGTGTTATGATTTTCTAAGTGCTTGGGGAGAGAGAGAGAGGGGGGGTTTGTGTGTGTGTGTGTGTGTGTGTGTGTGTGTGTGTGTACCGACAAAACAGATCATTCTATTTGTGTACGTAGTTGTCTGTCCATATTACAATTACACACACACACACACACACACACACATTCTCTCTCTCTCTCTCTCACCGGCTAATTACTTCCGCGTTATTTTTCTCCCGGACGTACAGAGGCTTCCCCTGCACTTCCTCGTGACTAGCAAATTCCTTCCTAAGTCACTTTTAATACACCATCTGTCTTCATCTAAGGGAACTGCGTCACTCAAAGCTCCTCTCAAAGCTTTAATATTGAGCTGGCGTGAAATTCCATGTCTTTGTTATGGGGTAGGAATGAGTCTCCTTGGTTACTAGTCAAATCAACCTATGAGAGAGAGAGAGAGAGAGAGAGAGAGAGAGAGAGAGAGAGAGAGAGAGAGAATATTAACAGCCTCAATATCGTATCTCAAGTGTCGAGCCCACGCGAAAATAAACCGCGAATATTAAACTCCGCGAATACAGAATATTAACAGGCGAATATTAAACTACGCAAATACTGAAAATCAAAAAACGAATATCCATATACACAAAATAAACATAAACACGACCATATAAACCTAAATACATACACACAAACACACACACACACACAAACACACACACACACAAAAACAATATACACACAAACACAACACACACACACACACACACTATACACACACAAACAAAATATATACACAAATAAACAAAACATACACACAAAAACACAATATAAACAAACACAATATACACACATAAACACATTACACACACACACACACAAACACAAACTATACACACATAAGCACAAGACACACAGACACACACAAACACCATATACACACATACAAACACGACACACACACATAAACAATATATATATACACACACACACAACATACACACACAAACACAATATACACACACAAACACAATATACACACACATAAACACAATACACACACACACACACACACACACAAACACAATATACACACACATAAACAATATATACACACACAAACACAATATACACACACACAAACACAAGACACACACATAAACACAATACACACACACACAAACACAATATACACACAAACATTATACACACACAAACACAATATACACACACAAACACAATATACACACACACAAACACAAGTAAACATAAAGCGGTGTCATGGAGCTGAGTGTGTTGGTAATGAGCTGCCTTTCATTGGAGATAATTATGCATAGTTTTGATGCATTAAAAACAATATCAACTGTAGAGGTAATTAACACACAAAACACACACACACACACACTTCCCCCTCACATACACATCCTCCCCCTCACACACACACACACACACACACACACACACACACACACACACACACACACACACACAATCCTCCCACCAAACACCCTCCCTCATACACAAACACACACACAATCCTCCCACCAAACACCCTCCCTCATACACAAACACTCACACAATCCTCCCACCAAACACCCTCATACACACACACACACACACAATCCTCCCACCCCCACACACCTATCCCTTCCCCTTACCCCCCCAAACACCCCCTTCCTCCCCCTCCTCCTCCCCAAAACACACATCTACCCTTCCCCTCCCCACACACTAACTATTCACATTAAAACACTTCAAATGAGAACAAACACCGTTATGTAGTGATTTATTCTAGACAAAATGGTGTTTCCTGTCATGTATTAACTGGGAATTTTGCTGAATTATGTATAACAACAGGCAAACACAGACAGACGCAAAAGGTAGCTTCCTATTTCTATCCGTTAATTTGCCTTACTTATATTTTTTCTCCTTCCTCTTCAAATGAGAGAGAGAGTATCCTTTCTTCACGTACTCTTGTTCTGTGCTTTATATTGCTTAAATCTCTCTCTCTCTCTCTCTCTCTCTCTCTCTCTCTCTCTCTCTCTCTCTCACACACACACACACACTTAAACCAACTAATCAAACCTCTAACACTACACTTTCTCTCTCTCTCACATACACACACTACACCCAACCCCACCAGGCCACACCAGCAGTAAAACCCACACCGGCACTAATACCAACAACAACAGGGCCTCAGGACTGTCCGGCAGGTCACCCGAACCAGCCAATACCTGTCGGCGGGTCACATCACCTGACGGACACGGGGGGAGAGGAGCACTGCACACACACACACACACACACACACACACTCACAATCCTCCCACCCGCTCTCCCTCCCTCTCTCTCTCACACACACACAATCAACGGTGTAGGGAATCAGTGGTACAGCCATACAGTGACAATTATCGTACTTACCTGTGGGCGATGGGTCTGCTCGGCCAGGCAAACCGGGATTTAAATAACACCAACTCAAATAATTCCAATTTCCCTTCCTTTTAACTACGGTATATATAAATTTTTTTCATTCACAAATCCTCATATACACAATTCTCTCTCTCTACTTTCCAATATACGGTTTTCTGATTTTTGTTATTTCGTCAAAAAACGTTCACTCGTCAATATTTTTTTTTCATTTTTGATCTGGTAACAGGAAATAAACTCCAGGTTTATCTATGGCTATTTTTTTAGAGCTATTTCTCTCTCTCTCTCTCTCAGATTTATCGAGGACTTTTTAGAGGTGTTATTCTTTATTTCCCTCAATTCTCTCTCTCTCTCTCTCTCTCTCTCTCTCTCTCTCTCTCTCTCTCAGCAGTAGTGGAAAAATAAATGAAACCCCGATGTATCACCCCAAGAATGTGACAATTTAATAGGGTGGGTTGGGGTGGGGTGGGGTGGGGTGGGGTGGGGTGGGGTGGGGTTGGGGTGGGTTGGATTGGGTTGGGATGGGATGGGATGGGATGGGGTGGGGTGGGGTGGGATGGCTTGTCTCGAAGGCAGGGAACAAAATCATCACCATCAACATAACACTTTCATAATCATAATCGTCATCACTATCACCACCACCACCAAGACTATCACCACCACCACCAACTCCATCACCACCAAGACTAACACCATCACCACCACCACCACCACCACCATCATCATCATCATCATCATCATCATGTTTTTCAAATCTCCAAGGGATAAGGTGTTTCTGTGCATTATACAGCTCTCTTATTTCTTTTGGGACGTGAAGCAGAGGAGAAAAATGTGAATGGCACACTCTGGGATAGATGAAGGGTTCGATGGATGGATGGAGGGAGGGAGGGAGTCAATGGTGGACTTTGGGTGGGAGGGAGGGAGGGAGGGATGAATGGATGAAGGAGGGAGAGAGAGGAAAGGAGGATGGATATAAAGGAAGGGGAGAGGAACTGATGGAGAAAGAGAGAAGGAGAGAGGGAGAGAGAGGAATGGAGGGAGAGTAAATGAAGGAGAAAGAGAGGAGGAGGGAATGGTAGTATGTAAGAAGAGAGGAAAGAAAGGTAGGGAGGGGGGAAGGAGTGAGGGGGAGGAAGACGGGGGGAATGGAGGGAAGGAGGGGGGGAGGACGGGGGAGGGAAAGAGGAGCAGTTAGGAGCGAGGATGGGAGGAGACAGAGAGAGGGAAGGATAATCAAAAGGAATGGAGGGAAGGAGGGGCAGGGAGGGGGTGAAGGAAAGAAGGGAGGAAGAGGGAAAGAAAGGGAGGAGAGTAGAAAGGAGAGAGAGTGAAAGCGAAAGGAGGGGAAGAGGAGATAAAGCAGAGGATGGAAAGAGAGAGAGAGAGAGAGAGAGAGAGAGAGAGAGAGAGAGAGAGAGAAGGGATGGGGGGAAGGAAGGGAAGGACGGGAGAAAAGCAGGAAGGAAAGCGAATGGAGGGAGAGAGGGGAGGAGTGGGGAGAGAACGGAAAGAGGGAGAAGGAGGGAAGGGAGAGAGGTAGGAGGGAGGAAGGGGAGAGAGGAAACGTAGGAGAGAGGAAGAGGGAGGGAGGGAGGAGGGAAGATGTGTTGTGTTAATATTCCAGACGAGTGGTAGCCTCCCTCCCCCCTCCCTCTCTTCCCTTCGTCCTCTCCTTCCTCCTTTCCCTCCATCTCTCTTCCTTCCATCCCCTCTCTTCCCTCCTTCCTCCCTCTCCACTCTTCCTCATGCTTGCCCTCCTCCTCCTCCTCCTCCTCTGTTTTTCCCAATCCCTCCCATTCACTTTGAAGAAACGAAAAGGTATTGACATTTCGATAAGACACCTCTCTCTCTCTCTCTCTCTCTCTCTCTCTCTCTCTCTCTCTCTCTCTCTCTCCCTGCATTCAACATTCTTCATTCCTTTTCACTCCTTCCTTCGTTCCTTACTTCCAAGCTCTCTTTCATCTGTCCTCTTTTTCTTCCTTCCTTCCTAGTTTTCTTCCCTCCTTCCTTCCCACTACTTCTCTTCCTTCGTCATTTCTCAAGCATAAAGCCATCATGTATCTCTTGTATTGATTGCCGGAGGAGGAGGAGGAGGAGGAGGAGGAGGAGGAGGAGGGAGGAGGAGGAGGAGTAGGGGGAGGAGGAGGAGGAGTAGGGGGAGGAGGAGGAGTAGGGGGGAGGAGGAGGAGTAGGAGGAGGAGGGGGAAGAGGGGGGAGGAGGAAGAAAAAATGGAGAATACAGGGAGAAGGAAGACAATGAACAGGAAGAGGAAGAGGGAAGAGGAAGAGGAGGAAAATGAACGAGAGGAGGAGGAGGAGAAGGAAACAATGAACAGAAGAAAAGAAGAGGAAGAGGGATGAGGAAGTGGAGGAAAATGAATGAGGAAGAAGAAAAGAAGAGAGACAAGGAAGACGTGAAAAAGAAAGACATGAAAGAAAAAAAGAAAATGAATAAAAGAAAATGAAAGAGAGGAGGAAGAAGAGAAAGAAGATGAAAGAGGAAGAAGATGAAAGAGGAAGAGGAAGAGGAGAAAGACGGGGATGTGTGAAAAAAGAAGAGAGGAGTGAGAGAGTAAGAGAAAATGTGTGAGTGAGGGAGTGGGTTGGTGAATGGGTACAAGGTAAAATGAATGAATGAGAGAGAGAGAGAGAGAGAGAGAGAGAGGATGTGAGTGACTGAGTGAGAGAGTGCATGTGAGTGAGTGAGTGAGTGAGAGAGAACATGTGAGTGAGTGAGTGAGAGTTAGAGTGAGTGTGAGAGAGTAAGAGTGCGTGTGAGTGAGTGAGCGAGTTTGAGATAAAAAGAGAGTGAGGGAACGAGGAGCCGAAATGAGCGAGTGAGTGAGTGAGCAAGAAAGTGAGAGGTGATAAAATGAGCGAGTGAGTGAGAAATCTGCCACCTGACTCACTTCATTAACCTTTAGCCGTCCTGAATTCGCTCTCTCTCTCTCTCTCTCTAGGTGTCTGTCTGCCCGTCTCTCTCTCTCTCTGTGTCTGTCTGTCTGTCTCTCTCTCTCTATGTGTGTGTCTGTCTGTCTGTCTCTCTATGTGTGTGTGTGTGTGTGTGTGTCTCTCTCTCTTTATGTGCCTGTCTGTCTGCCTGCCTGTCTGTCTCTGGCTCTCTCTCTCTCTCTCTCTCTCTCTCTCTCTGTATGTGTCTGTCTGTCTGTCTGTGTCTGTCTTTGTCTGCCTGTCTGTCTGTCTCTCTCTCCTGTGTGTGTGTGTGTGTGTGTGTGTGTGTGTGTGTGTGTGTGTGTCTCTCTCTCTCTTTGTGTGTGTGTGTGTGTGTGTGTGTGTGTGTCTCTCTCTCTCTCTTTGTATGTGTGTGTGTGTGTGTGTGTGTGTGTGTGTGTGTGTGTGTGTGTGTGTCTCTCTCTCTCTTTGTGTGTGTGTGTGTGTGTGTGTGTGTGTGTGTGTGTGTGTGTGTGTGTGTGTGTACCAGGCCATTTCACTGAGTAGAACTGAACGATCTATTGTAAAAAAATAAAAAAAAAATCCACACAGCATTGAACTTCGAAGAAAAAAAAAAGTTTGGGATGGGGAGGAAACGTGCACAAAGGAGTTCAAAAGAGTTCAAAGGAGTTCAAAATGAGTACAAATGGGTTCTGAGGAGTATAAAGGGGTTCAAAGGAGTTCAAAGTTCAAAGTACAAATGAGTCAAAAGGAGTTCAAAGGAGTACAAATGAGTCAAAAGGAGTTCAAAGGAGTACAAAGGAGTTCAAAGGAGTACAAAGGAGTTCAAAGAAGCACAAAAGGAGTTGAAAAGGAAGACAAACAGAAAAACACCTATTGGTCCTTTCGTGTCTGTTTGGTATAGTGAAGGTTATAACAAAACTATTCTATCAGTTAAAGACAAGGATAGTAAATAAGGGAGGGGAGGGGAGGGGGGAGGATAGGATACGATGAGATGGGAAGGGAAGGGGAGGGGAGGGAAGGGAAGGGGAGGGGAGGGGAGGAGAGGGGAGGGGAGGATAGAGACGGGAGGGCACGGATGGATAAAGAGGAGGAAAGAATAGA
>NC_137061.1:2980515-3023015 GCF_032717465.1 Coenobita brevimanus | reverse complement strand
AACAGGAATAACAAAATAACAGGCAGAACAGGCAAATAACAAAATAACACAACACACAGGGGAATAACAAAATAACAAGAACAGACAGACAGGAATAACAGTAACAGAAGGACAGACAGAGGAATAACAAAATAACAGAAGAACAGACGGAGGAATAACAAAATAACAGGCAGAACAGGACACGAGGGGAAGAACTCTGGCAACCCCACCGCATAACAGAGCTGAACACTGGCCGGAAAAATAACAGGAGGGAGGGGAGGGGGGCCGGGAAGAACACCAGCATAACAGGGTGAACAAGAACACAGAACACGGGGGACACCTGCCAATAAATTCCACGGACACAAAACGCAATATTGGCTTACTGTTATCAAATATGGCGGATAGAACAGGGGAGAGAACAGAAGAACAGGGGATAGAACAGGTGAACAGGGGAGAAAACAGGAGAACAGGGGAGAGAACAGGAGAACAGGGGAGAGAACAGAAGAACAGGGGATAGAACAGGAGACAGAACAGAAAAACAGGGGATAGAACAGAATATCAAGGGAAAGAACAGAAGAACTGGAGAGAGAACAGAAGAACAAAGAGAGAGAGAGAGAGAGAGAGAGAGAGAGAGAGAGATGAACAGGGGATATAACAGAAGAACAGAGGACTGACCAGATGAAAAAGGGATAGAGCAGAATAGGGGATAGAACAGAACAGGGGAGTGAACAAGAGAACAGGGGATAGAACAGATGAACAGAGGAGAGAACAGAAGAACATGGGAGAGAACAGAAGAACAGGGGAGAGAACAGAAGAACAGGGGAGAGAACAGAAGAACAGGGGAGAGAACAGAAGAACAGGGGAGAGAACAGAAGAACTGGAGAGAAAACAAAGAGAACATAAGAACAGGGGAGAGAACAGATGAACAAGGGAGAGAACAGAAGAACAAGGGATATAGCAGAATAGGGGATAGCACAGATGAACAGGGGATAGAACAGAAGAACAGGGGAGAACAGAAGAACAAGGGAAGACGGAACAAACAGGCTAAGGAAACATGTTCAGGAAAAACGCACTTCTTCAGGTAACCCACTTGACGTGTGTGTGTGTGTGTGTGTGTGTGTGTGTGTGTGTGTGTGTGTGTGTGTGTGTGTGTGTGTGTGTGTGTGTTGACAGTAGATGCTTTCCAACACCCATTCCTCTCTATTTCCTCTTACTCTCCTCTTCCTCTCTCCCTTATCCTCTTCCCATCCCCTACTCTCTTCCACACTCCCACCCCCCCTTCCATTCTACTACTACTACTATTACTACTACTTGTTGTTCTTCTTCCCCTCTCCTCCTCCTCCTCATGATCATCTCACCACCACCACAACTACCATCATCATCATCACTACCACTACCATCAACATTACATCTCCATTATCTCTTCCTCCTCCTCCTCTTCCTTCGTCGTCTTCTTCTTATCATCATCATCATCACTACCATCATCACCAGTTCATCTCCACCACTTCCTCGTCCTCCTATCATAATCATCATCACCATATCATCTCCACTATCTCTTCCTGCTCCTCCTCCTCCTCCTTATCATCACCACCACTGCATCTCCACCACTTCCGCCCTCTCCTCCTCCTCCTCATATCATTATCATCACCAAAACTACCACCACCATCACCACTATCTCTTCCTCCTCCTAATCATCATCACCACTGCATCGCCACTCCCTCCTCCTCCTCCACCTTCTCCTTCCTCCTCATCACCACCTTTTCATCTCCACTACTACCTCGTCCTCCTCCTCCATCTCTTCCCCACATACTCCCAATCCCTTCCGGCTCAGATTACGTCTATCCGCAACATTCATTATCCGGGAGGGGCCGGTTAAAAGGAAGGAGAGCCGGATAGCGGGGAGTAGGAAGGGGGAAGGGGAAGGAGATGGGGAGAGAGAGGGAGGGGGAGGGGAAGGGGAGCACAGGGAGGAATGAGGGAGGGAGGAGGAGGAAGGGAAGGAGGGAAGCATAGGGGAGAGGGAAGGGAAGGGGAACATAGGGAGGAGGGAGATGGGAAGAGAGAGGGAGAAATGGGAGGAAGGGAAGGAGGGAAGCATAGGGGAGAGGTGAAACAGGGAGGAAAGGAACTGAAGGGAGAAGGGGAAAGGGGAGAGACAAGAGGAAGAAGAAAGAGGGAGGGGGAGAGAGAGAGAGAGAGAGAGAGAGAGAGAGAGATGAAAGAGGGGAGAGAAATGAGAGGGGATAGAGAGGGGGGAGAAAAAAAGAGGGGAGAAATGAGAGGGAAGAGGGAGAGGGGGAGAGATGAAAGACGGGAGAAATGAGAGGGGGAGGGAGGGGGGACAGAGATGAAAGGGGAGAGAAATGAGAGGGGAGAGGGGAGGGGGGGAGAGGAACAGATTGCGTCTATCCGCCAATCCGAATATCCATTATCCGGGACGGGCCGGTTAAAAGGACCCACAGAACCGGAGGGGAGGGGAGGGGTGGGGAGGATAGGCAGGGAAGGGGAGGGGAGGGGAGAGGTGAAGGAGGGAGGGAGGGGAACCGCGAGGAAAAGTAAAAGGGGAGAGGGGAGATGAGGGCGAAGAAAGAGAGGAGGCAGAGGGAGTGATGAAAGAGGAGAAAAATGAAAGGGGAGAGGGAATAAGAGGGGAGATGTAAAAGGGGAGAGGGGAGATGAGAGGAGGAAGAAAGAGGGGGAGAGGGAGAGGTAAAAAAAGGAGAAAAATGAGAAAGGAGAGGGAGGGGGGAAGAGGAAGTGGGGAGGGGAAGGGGACGAAAGGAGGGGAAGGGGCATGTGACAAGGGAGGGGAAGAGGTGAAAGAGGACAGGAAGTGGGGGGAAAGGGGGCGAGAGCTGAATGGGGAGAGGGGGACGGAAGGAAGGAGGGGGGGTGAGTTGAGAGGAAAGGGAAAGGAGAGGAAAGCAGGAGGTAAAGGGTACGGCGGGAGGGAGAGGAAAGAGGAAGGAGGAGGAAAAGGGAGAAGGAAGGAAGGAGGGGACAGGGAGAGGTATGCCAGTAGAGATTGGAGAAGGGAGAGGGGAGACGGAGAGGGGAGACGTAAATCAAGAGAGGGGAGAGGCAAGCCAGGAGTGTGGGAGGGGAGTGGAAGTGGGGGAGAAGGGGGAAAGGGGAGAAGTTAACCCATTCACTCCGAAGACGTTTTTTCTCAGGAATCTTGTCGACCTTCAGCATCTTAAGAAAAATCCTGTCGACCTGAAGGGGTAGTTAAAGACAGACATTTAACCCCTCCAGCTCAAAAAGTCTACGGCAGAGAAAACCCCATGTATACGGGAAGAAAGTCTACGGTAAATAAAACCCCCCAAGTCTACGGCAAGAAAGTCTACGGTAAATAAAACCCTAATGAGCTATGGTAAAGGTGGGGCCCAGGTGACTTGAGACGCTTAGCCGTGGTGCTCATCTCAAGCCTTTGATCCTGTGGCGGTGGAAGGAGTGGGGGAGGCACAGATTTGGGAGAGGGGGGAGAGACGGGGTAAGGAGGAAGGACACAACAAAACTATGATATCAGGTAAAGACAAGGATAGTATGGATGGATAGAGGGAGAAGGAGGGATGAAGAGACAGATGGAAGGGGGAGGGAGGGAAAAGAAAGAGGAGGGGGAAGGGAGAGTGGAACGGGGCTGGAAGAGAAAGAGAAGAGGGGAGGCGAGGGAAGGAAGGGACGGAGGGGAGAAGGGAGGCAGAGACACAAGGAGGGATGGGCGGGGGAGGGGATAGGGAGAGGAGGGGGAGAAGGGGAGAGGGAGAAAGGGAGAGGAGGAGAGAGGGAGAAAGGGAGGGAGAGGAGGGGAGAGGGAGAAGGGAAGGGAGAGGAGGGGAGAGGGAGAAGGGGAGAGAGAGAAGGGGAGGGACAGGAGGGGAGGGGGAGGGACAGGAGGGGAGGGGGAGAAGAGGAGGGGAGGGGGAGAAGAGGAGGGGAGGGGGAGGAGGGGAGGGGGAGGAGGGGAGGCCTGGCTATATGGAGTGCTCGGTATGGTGGAAAATTTTAATCAGTCCCCCTTTACAATGAGGTCCAATCCGGTGGGGAGGAAGAGGAAGGTGGGGAGGAAGAGGAAGGTGGGGAGGAAGAGGAAGGTGGGGAGGAAGAGTGGAGGAGGATGGGAGGAAGAGTGGAGGAAGAGGGGAGGTGTGGAGGAAGAAGGGAGACGGGGAGGAAGAGGAAGAAGGGAGGTGGGAAGGAAAAAGAGAGGGTGAAGGGAGGAGGGGAAGATGGGGAGGTGGGAAGGAAGAGGATGGGGAAGGGAGGGAGGGAGGGAGGAAGAGGAGGGGGAAGAGGGGAGGTAGAGAAAGGAGAAGGAACGTGGAGGAAGAAAAAGGGGGAGGTGGGGAGGAAGAGGAGGGAGAAGAAGAGATGGGGGAAGGGGAGATGCAACGATGGGGAAGAGGAGGAGGATGGGGAGCAAGACGAAAGGGGAAGAAGAGAAGGAAGAGGAAGGCAAGGAGGAGGAAGACAAAGGGGAGGGAAGAGAAGTGGATGAACTAGGGGAGAGAGAGAGAGAGAGAGAGAGAGAGAGAGAGAGAGAGAGAATAACCCAGGATAAAAGCAAACATCATAAATATAGGAAATAAAAACACAAAAAGACAAAAACAAAACGAAAAAAGGAAATTGAAGAAGGGGGGAGAGAGAGAGAGAGAGAGAGAGAGAAACTACAAATGGAGGAAAGGCCATCTACATATTCTCTCTCTCTCTCTCTCTCTCATTTTTTCAACCTCTCCCTTTCTGATCCTATATTTATTTTTCATGTTGAGATATATATAATTGTTCTCTCTCTCTCTCTCTCTCTCTCTCACACACACACACACACAATCTCCCTTCCCCAGCCTCTATCTCACCTCTCTATTCTTCCTTCTCCTTCCCATACTTTAATTCTCTCTCTCTCTCTCTCTCTCTCCTACTCCCCCATTAATCTTTTCTCCCTTCCTCCCTCACGGCTCTTCTCCAATCCTCTCTAATTCTCTCTTTCTATCTCACTTTAATTGCCCACCTCTCTCTCTTTTCTCTCTAATTCACCCTTATTCTCTCTCTACCTCACTTCAATGCCTCTCTCTCTCTCTCCATCAAACTTCCATCTCATTTGTTTTGATTCCTCCTCTTCCCCTCCCTCCCTCTCTCTCTCTCTCCTTTATTCCCCTCTCCATCTTTTCTCCCCTTCTCTCATTCCTTCCGTCTCGCTTATTCCCCTCACATTCTCTCTCTCTCTCTCTCTCTCTCTCTCTCTCTCTCGTCTCCCCTCTCTCTCATTTCTCATATTACTTCATTGTTCTATATTCCTCTTACCTCTCTCTCTCTCTCTCTCTCTCTCAGTTTTGCAATCTTAAATCCAAACCATCCTTTGTGCCCGTGTGTGTGTGTGTGTGTGTGTGTGTGTGTGTGTGTGTGTGTGTGTGTGTGTGTGTGTGTGTGTGTGTGTGTGTGTGTCTTCCCCTCTTCCACCTGTCTACTCTCTCCATCATCACATTTTCTCATTTCTCTAAATTTATTTCTTCCTCCTGCCTCTCCCTCCGTGAGAGAGAGAGAGAGAGAGAGAGAGAGAGAGAGAGAGAGAGAGAGAATGTTGGTGGGTAGGAACGTCAGTAAGTAGGTATGTAGGTAAGTAGGTAGGTAGGTAGGCAGACTGCCAGACATGCAAACAGCTAAAATGATGCAGACAGATAGATATATAGAATGACAGATAGACAGATAGATACAGATATTCAGTGGATATAGATAATAATTGACAGGTACGTAGATAAAGAGGCATAGATAGATATATAGACAGGTAGATAGATAAATAGATAGGTGGTGATAGATAAAGATATAGACAGGTAGGCAGAAATAGACAGATAACTGGATGGATGGAAGAATAGATAGACTGATAGATAGACTGTCTCCCCTACCACGGTTTTCTGTCTCACTCACTCTCTTTTTTCACTCTCTCTCTCTCTTACATGCCATCTTTCCCCTCTCTTCTATCACTCTCTCTCCTCTCTCTCCCTCCCCTTCCTTCCTTCCCTCAGTGAAGGAGAGAACCCGTCCCCCGAGGCTCCTCCTTCAGTTCCTCCATCCCTTTCTCTAGCCTTTGATCTCTCTCTCTCTCTCTTTCTTACTCTTATTCTTGTCTATATATCTTCTGCTTTCCCCTCTTCCGTCTTTTTTTATTTTCTTTTTCCTCTAAGTCCTTTCTCTTTCTCACTTTCTCTCCCTTTCATTCTCTCACTTCTGTCTTGTCTTTAATCCCTTGGTCGCTTTCTGCTTCTTGTCTTCCTCTGCTCTCTCTCTCTCTCTCTCTCTCTCTCGTCCCTCTTAACCCCTCCTTTCCTCCTCCCTCCCTCCCTTATTTTCTCTCCCCTCACTCTCCCTGCCCTTACTCCCCTCAGTATCTTCTCCAATTTCCCCTCATCCTCCCTTTTCCCCCTCCCCCCCCTCTCTCTCTCTGTCTCTCTCTCACGCCCTTCCTCTCCCTCTCCATGTTTCTCTCCTCCCTCACCCTCTCTTTTTTTCTCTCTCTCTCTTACCCAATCCTCCCCTTTACCCTCCTCCCCCCTTCTCTTCCTCTTCCCCTTCCCTCCCCCCCTTCATGCTTCTCTTCCTTCTCCCTTTCCCCTCTTCCTCTCTCTCTCCCTCACCCTCCCCTTCCCCCCTCGTCTTCTCCCTCCCTCCGCCTCCCCCCCCTTCCCCTCCCTCCGGTCCACATTTCCGATCGGCGATTGATGGCAGTTCCTCCTCCTCCCCCCTCCTCTCTCTCTCTCTCTCTCTCTCTCTCTCTCTATCTATCAATCTATCTATCTATACCCTATACCAAACTTATAAGCAAGAATATTCTCTCTCTCTCTCTCTCTCTATCTCTCTCTATATCTCCTATTCCTAACTTATAAGCAAGAAATTCTCTCTCTCTCTCTCTCTCTCTCTCTCTCTCTCTCTAGAAAAATACAAAAGACTGCATATTAGGGAAAGGAGTTAACAACGTCTTACTCTTTCCTTACAAGAAAAGTATATACTAGGAAAACAGACAGGCAGGCAGACAGGCAGAGAGAGAGACAGACAGACAGATAGCGAGACAGTCAGGAGATAGATGGATAGGCAGAGAGAGACAGGCAGACAGCGAGTCAGGAGATAGACAGATAGGCAGAGAGACAGACGGAGAGACAGTCAGGAGATAGACAGATCAGGAGAGAGAGACAGGCACACAGCGAGACAGTCAGGAGATAGACAGACAGGCAGACAGAGAGACAGACGGAGAGACAGTCAGGAGATAGACAGATCAGAAGAGAGAGACAGGCACACAGCGAGACAGTCAGGAGATAGACAGACAGGCAGACAGACAGACAGGCAGATAGCGACGAGATAGAGAGAGTCGGGAGACAGATAGGCAGACAGAGAGACTGACAGGGAGAGACAGGCAGATAGCGAGTCAGGAGATAGACAGATAGGCAGACAGAGAGACAGACAGGGAGGGAGAGAGAGGCAGATAGCGAGTCAGTCAGGAGATAGACAGATAGGCAGACAAGGAGACAGACAGGGAGACAGTGACAGTCAAGAGATTCTGACAGACAGCGTGACAGTCAGGATACAGACAGACAGACAGCCAAGAAGTACAAACAGACAGTCGGGTAGACAGACAGACAGACAGACAGACATTCGAGAGAGAGAGAGAGAGAGAGAGAGAGAGAGAGAGAGAGAGTGACAGTCAGACAGCCTCCGTTTCATTCCTGCTGTCTCCAGTCTTTCTCTAGGTGAGGGGAAAAGTACAGTATGAAAATTCCCTAACACCTTTTCCTATGCGATTTATTCTGTTTAGTACTCCTTACTATCCTATTCTGTGCCACTTCAATCACTCAAACACCACCATACTCAGATAAACAAACTGATATTAACTAGCCATATCCAAAAAATAAATCGCTAAAGAAGAGGTGTTAGGGAGTTGACCAGAAGCAATTACGGTTTTAAGGGGTCACTAACAAGTCTTAAGGTGTCACGCTGAAATGTTAAATCGCAACGTGGAATTAATTAAGTAATGAACACCTGTGAATATCAGGTGTAGTTAGCCTGCATCCCATATTACAGAACGCAGATACATTCATACATACGTACATACATATACATACATACATTACAAATACGTACATATATATACATACATACATTACAATACTTACATACATAAACATACATACATGCTTACACACAGGTAAATATAAAAGCAAACATACATACAATACATACATACACACACCACATACATACATACATTACATACACACACACACACACCATACATACATACATACACATAGGTACATTCATACATACACATACATGGACAAACACATACATACACAGACAGACACAAAGACAGACAGACAGAGGGAGTGGCAGAGAAAGAGACAGACAGATAGACAGACAGACAGATAGATAGACAGACAGACAGACCCCTCAACTACAGAAATGGCCGAGATTTAAGAATGAAAGAAAATGGAAGAATGGCAAAACAAAAAATGGGAGGGAGGGAAGAGAGAGGCTATAATGGAGAGAAAAACTGAAGAGGAAAGAGAGAAAAAGAGTAGTTATGGCTAATGGGGATGAGAGAGAGAGAGAGAGAGAGAGAGAGAGAGAGAGAGAGAGAGAGAGGGAATGGATGGAACAGTTTTAAAGGGGAGAGCACAAGGCACAATGAACAACGTACCTACTCCCCTCTCCCCTCCCCTCCCCACTTCCTTTCCCCTCCCCTCTCCCTTCTCCTCCCCATTCCCTTTCCCCTCCCCATCCCCGTCCCATTTCCCTCTCTTTACTATTTCCCCTTTTTCCCCTCCCTCTCCTTTCTACTCTTTCCTCCTCTCTCCCCCTATTCACACCCCTTTCCTCTCTCTCCCCTCCTCCTTCCCCTTTCCTCCCTCCCTCCACCTCCCCTCATCCATTCCCTTTTTCCTCCCTTCCTCCCTGATATATCCCCTCTTCTCTATCCTTCCCCTTCTCTTTCTCCTTTTCCCCTACCCTGTTCCTACTCTTCCCCTCCCCTCCATTTTCTCCATCCCATCTCCTCCCTCACTTCTTACTACCCCTCTCCCCCTCTTCCATTTCCCCTTCTCCTCTCCCCTTTCCCACACATTTCCAAAATCGTGAGGGAGAAAGAAAATAAAATGAAAAAGACAAGAAGACAGAGAAGAGAAAGACACAAGAATGAACGAAAAAAAGAAGAAGAAAAAGAAAGAGAGGAGGAGGAAGAAGGAAGAAAAAATGAAGAAGCAAAATGAGGGGAAAACGAAGAAGAGGAAGAAGAAGAGAGAGAAAAGGAGGAGGAAAAGAAGAGGGAGAAAAGAAGAAGAGGAAGAAAAGGAAGAAGAAAAGAGAGAAAAGGAGGAGGAAAAGAAGAGGGAGAAAAGAAGAGAAAGAAGAAAAGAGTGAGAGGAAGAAAAGAAGAGGAGGAAGAAAAGAAGAGGAGGAAGAAAACGAAACAAGAAAAAATGAAAAAGCAAAAGAAAAGAGAAGAAAAAGAAGAGGGAAAAGAAGAGGAAGAAGAAAAGAGGAGGAGGAAGAGGAAATGAGGGAGAAAAGAAGAGGAAGAGGGAGAAAAAGGAGAGGGAGAAAAAAGAGGGAGAAGGAGGGGAAGAAAAGGAGGAAGAAAAGAGATGAAAAGAAGAGGAAAATGAAATGAAGACGAAGACAACAAGAAAACGAATTAATCCAGAATATAACAAGGGGGTTGTCGTGCTGAAGGGGTTGAGAGAGAGAGAGAGAGAGAGAGAGAGAGAGAGAGAGAGAGGTGGGAGAAAAAATGAGGGAGGAGGAGAAGACTTGGGAAGTAGAGGGGAGGGGAGGGGAGGGGAAGGAAGAGGAAGGGGGGTAGCGAGAATGGGGATGAAGTACTGAAAGGAGGGAAGGGGAAGGCAAGGGAGAAGAGAGGAGGGGAAGGGGAGAAGAAAGGAGGGGATGAGGAGAAGAGAGGAAGGGGAGGTACGGGAGGCAGGTGGGGGGAGGGGGCGGAACAGCGAACCACCATTAAAATATGTAAATACCAAGAGGGAATCACAAGCCCTGCCCTCCCCTCTCCCCCTTCTTCCTCTCCCTTCCCCTCCCCTCCCTTTCCTTCCTCTCTCCTCCCTTTTCTCCCCTTTCTTTGTCTCTCCTCCCCTTCTTCCCTTCTCTTTCCTCTCCTCCCCTCCCCTATTTTCCTTTCCCCTCCCTCCCCTCCCTTTCCTTCCCTTCCCTCCCCTCCCTTTCCTTCCCTTCCCTCCCCTCTCTTCCCTTCCCTTCCCTCCCCTCTCTTCCCTTCCCTTCCCTCCCCTCTCTCCTCCCCTTTCCTCCTTTCCCTTCCCTCCCCTCTCTTCCTTTCCCCTCCCCTCCTCTTTCCTCCTTGTCCTTCCCCTCCTCTCTCTTCTTTCCCTTCCCCTCAATGATACAAAGGGAAAGCAAACAGCAACAGGCCTCATGGTCCTTTTGGAGGCTGATAAAAACACTATGATATCTATTTTATGAGCTGAGAAGGATAAGAAAGCAAGATGAACAAGAAAATGAATAAGAAGATGAAGAAAATGATGATAAGAATATGATAAAGATGAATAAGATGAAGATGATTAACAATAAGATGATGAAGATGAATATGAAGAAGAACGTAAGATTCTCTCTCTCTCTCTCAATTAGTCTCCCCATGTCCTTCTTCATCCCTTACCATTTCTCTTCCCTCCCTTTCTCCTTCTCTCTCTCTCTCTCTCTCTCTCTCTCTCTCTCTCCCTTTCCTCCTCTTCACCCATCAATCTTCCTTCCCTCCTCCACAACTTCTCTTTCCCTCTCCTTCCCTTTTCTCCATCTCTCCCATCAATCTTCCTTCCCTCCACCACGCATCCTCTCTCTCCCTTATTCCTCTCCCATTAATCTTCCTTCCCTTCTCCACACCTCCTTCCTCTTCCTTCCCTGCCTTTCCTCCTCCTCTTCCATAATTCTCCCTCCCCTCCACCACGCCCTCTTTCCCTTCTCTTCCTTACTCATCTACTTTCCTTCTCTCTCTCTCTCTCTCCTTTTCCTCCTTCCAACCAATTTTTCTCTCCTCTTCCATACTTTCTTCCTTCCTTCCTATCCACTTTTTCCTCTAATTGTCTTTCTCCTCCTCCTCCTCCTTCCTATCTCCTTCCCCACACCCCTCCCTCTCCTCCCCTTGCCTTCCTCCTCCCTTCTCATCCCTCCATTCTCTCCTCTTACTCCCCTTCCTCCAATTTTTTCTTCCTCCTCCCCTCTCTTCCAATCACCTCCTCCTCCTCCTCTTCTTCGATCTCCCTCTCTTCATCATTCGTCATTCATCTTCCATTTTTACATGCAATAATGCTCTCTCTCTCTCTCTCTCTCTCTCTCTCTCTCTCTCTCTCTCTCTCTCTCAATTCCTTGCCTCTTTTTCCCTCCCTTCCCCTCCCTCATCTCTTTCCTTCCTTCTCCCTTTCTCCACTCTTACTCCTCCTTCCCCTTCCTCTCCCCTCCCCTCTCTCCTCTTTCCTCCTCCTACTCTTCCATACTCCCGTCTCCCCTCGTTCTTCTCCTCTCCCTCTCTACTCTTTCTCCATTCGACCCTTTTTCCTCCCTCCTTTTCCCTACTCCCCTTTCTCTTCCCCTCACTCCCCCTTCCCCTCCCCTCACTGCACCTTCCCCCTTTCCCCCCTCTTCCCTCGCTTTCCATTATTTACCTCCCCTCCCTCTCCTCCTCCCACACACTGCACCTTCCTCCTTCTCTCCCCTCTTTCCCCCTCTCCCCTCACTTCCTACCCAATTCCCTCCCCTCTCTCTCAGTCCTCCCCCCACACACAACCCTTTCTCTTATCACCTAACTTCACTCTCTCCTCCCCTTTCCCCCCTCCCCTCCCCTCCCCATAAAACCCTCTCCACAAAATCTCTCCCCTCATTCAATCTCCCCCTCCCCTCACTTCCTACCTTTTCTCTCCCCTCAATCTCCCCCTCCCCTCCCCTGCTCACTTTCAACCCTTTCTCTCCCCTCACTCCCCCTCCCCTCCCCTCCCTCCCCGTCTACGTTCAAACTTTCAAACAAACACAAACAAACGAACAAACAGCCCGAGGGGAAGAGGGGGAGGGGAGAAAAGTGTGTGTGTGTGTGTGTGTGTGTGTGTGTGTGTGTGTGTGTGTGTGTGTGTGTGTGTGTGTGTGTGTGTGTGAGAGAGAGAGAGAGAGAGAGAGAGAGAGAGAGAGAGAGAGACAGACAGACAGACAGACAGACAGACAGAGGGAGGGAGGAAAGAAGGGAGGGAAAGAAGAAAGGAAGAGGAGAAGTGGAAAAAGTACGAAAGAAGGAAGGAAGGAAAAACAAGAGAATGAAGGAAATGAAGGAAATGAAGGAATGACGGAAGAAAGAAAACACAGAAGGAAGGAAATGAGGAAGGAAAGAAAAAGAATGACGGAAGAAAGGAAACACAGAAGGAAGGAACGAAGGAAAAAAAATAGGAAGGAAGGAAAGAAGGGAAAACAAGAGAAGGAGGGAAGGAAAACAAGGAGGGAAGGAAAGACAAACGAGAAGGAAGGAAGGAAAAAGGGAGGGAAGGAAGGAAGGGAAAACAAGAGAAGGAAGGAAGGAAGGAGCCGTAGAAAACAAAGAAAAAAGAAGGAAGGGAAAACAAGGAAGGAAGGAAGGAGGGAAAAAACGAGAAGGAAGGAAGGAAGGAAGGAACCGAGGAAAACAAAGAAAGAAATAAGAAGGAATCAAGGAAAACAAAGAGGAAGCAAGAACAAAAGAAAAATGAAGAAATAATAATCAAAACAATCAAGACAAACCGTACTAAGAAAATAAAAAAAGACAAAAAAGAATGAAAGGAGAACCAAAACAACGAATTAAAGAAAAAAAAAAATTCAAGACAACTCACAAAAACAAGATCAAGAAAAAGACAAAAAAAGAAAGAAAAAAATTACCCTGAAGCATATTGGCAAGAGAGGAAATTGCAAATGGGGAGGAAACAATGGGGAGAGGGGTGATGATCAGGGGAGAGAGAGCGAGAGACAGAGAGAGAGAGAGAGAAGGGGCATGGGGTGGAAGGTAGGAGTATGGGAGGTTTAAGGAATGGAGAGATGGGGAGGGGTGGTGGAGGGACATGGGGAGGGATGGAGGAGGGAGGTGTAGAAGGATGTAGATGGGGAGGGGTGGGAGGGTGGAGAGAAGAGGATGGAAGAGGGAGGTGGGGAGCGGTGGAGAGGGGCAGGAGGGAGAAGGGGAGGTGTGAAAGAGAGATGGGGAAGAATGGAAGGAATGGGGAAAGATGAGGAATGGATGGGGATGGTAAGGTGAGTGGGGAGGAAGGCATGGGGAAGGAGGGGCGGATATTACAACAGGGGGAGAAGACAAAGGCTAGTGGGGTGATGATGGGTGGAAGGGAGATGGGAAGAGATGGGGAGAGGAGGGAGGGATTGATGGAGGGGAAGAAAGGGGTGCAAAGGACGAGGGAGAAATTAGTGAACAGATAAGGTAGAATTGGGGCGAGGGGTGGGGAGAGATGGGGAGGAGGGGTGGAAATGGGAAGGGGTGTGGGTGTGGGAGAGAAGGGGGGAGGGGAAACTGGGGAATGGGAGGTTAGAGGTGGGGTAGGTATGGGGAAGGGGGAAAGATGGGGAGGTTAGTGAGGCACTGGGAGAAATGAGGCAAGAGATGGGGAGAAAGGAGAGGGGTGGGGAGTGGAAAGAGAGGAACGGGAAGAGCGGAGAAAGATTGGGAATAAGGGGAGATGGTAGGGATGAGGGGAGAAGGTGGGGAGTTAAAAATGGGGAGTAAAAATGGAATCTACTGGAACTATTCTTTTCTCCCCATCGTAAAAATTAAGCTGTAACGAGAGAGTAACGCTAGAATATGCTGCTAGTCACGAAGAAGTGCTATGATGAAGATGGAGCGCCACAGTACTGTCTTCTTTCTTCCAAGGAGGGGGGGAGAAATAACGGCAAAGGGACGAAGAAATTAAGAGGAAAGGGGAAGATGGGATGGGGAGGAAAAAAAAAATGGTCTTCTCCCCAACGTGTAAAGGGATTTTTGACCGCTGCTGTGCCTTCCTCTTCGCTTCTTAAAGAGGAAAGAGAAGTGAGCAAGAAAACAGTGGGAAGAAAGACTGAAAATAAAAGGGAGCAACATGGAGGCGAAGAGAAAAGGAATGATGAGACAAGGATGATTGGATGGATGGAAGGAAGGAAGGAAGGAGGGTGGAAAGAAGGGAAGGAAGAATGGAAAACGAGGGGCGAAAGGAAGAGAGGGAGGGAGGGAGGGAGGGAAAGGAGGGAAGGAAGGAAGGGAGAAACTAGGGTTAGTAAAATTTAGAGGACATGAAAGCACTCTATATTTCAAGACACACCTGCCTTCCACACCTGTCTCTCTCTCTCTCTCTCACATACACACACACACACGACACTTACTTTGCTTTACACACCTGCCCTTGTCCCCACCTGTTCCACTAAACAACATACCTGAAGAGATAAGAAAAATGGTTAAAATATTTAATAATAATAATAAATAATAATATAATAAAATAACTATAATAATAATAATAACCGGTTGTAATTAATTTCTGCCACTCCGTCTGCTACTCCTCATCCCCCTCCCTCTCCTCCTCTTCCTCAAAAATTACTTAAGTCTTCCTTTTTCCTCCTCACCTCCTCCTCCTCCCCAGACTGGAGGTGTCTACTCTTCCTCTTTAACCTCTCTCTCTCTCTCTCTCTCTCTCTCTCTCTCATTTGTATGTGTCACTCTCTATTCACGTCGCCCCTCTCTCACTCTCGCTCACATTCTCTCATTTTTATGTTCCATCTCTCACCATAAAGATTCTCATTCCACTGATGTACATGCTCTCTCTCTCTCTCCCTCTCTCTGAATAAACCCTTCCTCACCATTTCTCCCAGACCACGCCCTGCCATCTCTCTCTCTCTCTCTCTCTCTCTCTCTCTCTCTCTCTCTCTCTCTCTCTCTCTCTCCACATTTATTATCTATCTCGTACCCCTTAAACTTCTCTCTCTCTCTCTCTCTCTCTCTCTCTCTCTCTCTCTCTCACTGAAAGCTCGATACTAATGGAGCTCTGATGATGAACACAACTCTCTCTCTCCCTCTCTCTCACACACACATCTGCTACTTTCTTCCTTCCTTCTCTTCCATTCCCCCTTTCCTTCCTCCCTCCTTCATTACCTTTCATTTCTTTTTCCTTCTCATCTCCCATTCCTCCCTCGATCATTTCCATCACCCTTACTCCTTCTTTCCTTCCTTCTCCCTCATAGTGTCTCCTCTCCCTCCCTCCCATTTCATCTTACCTCCCTCCTTCTCTAATCTCTCCATTCCTTCTCTCATCTCTCCATCCTCCCATCCCTTCTCTCCCCTCTCCATCCTTTCTCTCACCTCTCCCTCCCTCCCATCCCACCTGCTACCTCCCTCCTTCTTTCATCCCTCCCATCCCTTCTCTCATCCCTCCATCTCCTCTACCCTTCATCTCTCCATCCCATCATCCCTCTCCACCTCCTCACCCCTCCATCCCTCCCATCTCTCTCCCTTTCCTCTATGTCTACTATCAATTTCGGAGAGAGACAAATTACATCCCATCATCATTAGGGTAAATAATATATCACTCTCTCTCTCTCTCCCTCTCACACACACACACACACACACACACACAGACACACACACACACACATTCTCCCCTCTACCTTTATCCATTTCCCATAGTCTTATTACCTTCACACACCCCCACCCCTCTCTCACTCTCTCTCACGCACACACACAATCTCTCTCTCTCTCTCTCTCTCTCTCTCCCAGTGCAATTTTTCAAGAACGCGCGCGCGCTCATTTTTCAAAGTTTTCCAGGCATCATTTTTCAACTTTGTACGAGCCCGCCATTAAAAAAAAAAAAAAAACTCCTCTTCCTTTTTCTTTCATTATTTTCTTTCTTTTTCTTTAATCTTTATTTATTTTTTCTTTCCGACTCTCTCTCTCTCTCTCTCTCTTTTTTAATATCATTGGCAATTCTTTTTCTTGCTCTCTCTTTTACTTTTTTCTTCATCGTCATCTCCTCCTCCTCCTCCCCCTCTTCTTTTTCTTCTTCATCTTCATCTCCTCTTCTTTTTCTTCTTCATCTCCTCCTCCTCTTTCTTTTTCCTCCTCCTCTTCTTTTTCTTTATCTTCCTCCTCCTCTTCTTCTTCATCTTCATCTCCTCCTCCTCCTCTTCTTTTTCTTCTTCATCTCCTCTTCCTCCTCCTCTTCTTCTGTGTCTTCATCTTTTCTTTCTCTTCTTTTATTCATGTCTTCTTTCCAATTCCTTCGTTTTGTTTTTTTCTTCATATTGTCATCAACTTTTTTCTTTATATTTCTTACTGTCTTGTTTTTCCCTTTTTGCTTTTATTGTCTTTACTTTCCTCTTTCCTTTATTTTGTCTTTCATTTTATTTATATGCTGCACTGCCCTCCCTCCCTCCCTCCCATTCCATTTTTCTTCTCCCTCACCCCACTAATCTCTCTCTCTCTCTCTCTCTCACACACACACACACACACACACACCAACTTTTCAACTTAAACTCTCCTCTATTTCACTCATCTCTTCCTCCCAGCCCTTCCTTCTTCCTCTCCCCCTCCTTCTTCCACTCTCCTTCATTCCTCCTTCCCTCATTTCCTTTCCTTCACTCTTCCTCCTTCCTTCCCTCCTCATTTCCACTCTCCTTCCTTCCCCTTCCTTCATCCCATCTCTTCCTCTCTGCCTTCCCTCCACCATATTCTCTTCTCTCCCTCTACCATGATACTTCCTCCCTCCCTTTCTCCCTCCTTCTCTCCTTCAGACCCTCCCCAGCCTCCATCCTGCTCTGCTATCTTTGTCTTATTCTCAGAGGCTGCACACCCTCGAAAGGACCAATACATATGTTATTTGCTTTCATTTATATCCATCCATCCATCTATATATCTATCTATCTGTCTATCTACCTATCTATCTGTCCATCCCTCCACAAATTCATCCATCCATTTATCCAAACATCCATCCCTTCACTCGTCCATCCATCCATTTATTCATCCAACCATCCATCTATCTATCCATCCATTCATCTATCTACCTATCTATCCATCCCTCCACCTATTCATTCATCCATCCAACCATCCATCCATTTATTCATCCAACCATCCATCCATCTAACTATCTGTCCATCCCTCCACCATTTCTTTCATCCATCCATCCATCCATTTATTCATCCAACCATCCACCTCTCTACCTATTTCTCCATCCCTCCACCAATTCATCCATCCATCCATCCATTTACTCATTCATCCATCCATCCATCTATCCATTTACTCATCCATCCATCCATCCATAAATCTCTCTCTCCAGCTATCTATTCTTCCTCCCTTTTCCCTCAATCCTTCCTACCCCTTATTCTCCTTCCCTCACATATCTTTTCTTTCTCCCTTCTTCTCTTCCTTTATTCCTCCCTCTCTCTCTCTCTCTCCTTTATCTCTAACTTCTCCTCCACGTCCTCCTTCCCCTCCCACCTTTCAAACTCCTTCAACTCTCTCTCTTCATATCTCCCCCCCCCTCTCTCTCTCTTTCCTAACCCATCCTCCATCGCGTCTCTCCCTCCTCTCTCCATCCTCTCCCTCTCCCTTTCCTCTCGCCTTTTCTCTCTCCTCCCTTCCTCCTTTTTTTTCATTCGCCCTTCTCCCTCCTCTTCTTCTCTCCCCTTTTCCTTCTTCCATTCTCTTAAACACTCTCCCTCCTCCTCCTCTTCCTTCTCCCCTCCCTCCTCTATCATCTCTCCCTCTCCCCCTACTTCTCCCTCCTCCCTCCCTCCCCTCCTTTCCTCCCTGCTCCCCAACTTTTGCTCCCCCCTCCTCCCACACCTGAGTCTTGTCTTTTGAATATCTTAGGCAAGTAATGTTTCTCAACGAGGGAGAGAGAGCTTGTCAAAGGCCTCTCTCTCTCTCTCTCTCTCTTTTTTTCTCTCTCAATCACACAGTTCGTCTTCCTTTGTATCTCTCTCTCTCTCTCCTCTTTTTCTTCTCCTCTTCTATTTCTTCATTTTCGTTCTTTATCCAGTCTTCCATTCCCCCCCTCTCTCTCTCTCCCCCCTCCCTCTCTCTCTCTCCCTCTGCTTCCTACTTTCTTTCCTCCTCCTCCTCTTTTCTTATTTGTTCTACATTCTCCTTCACAAAATCACTCCTCCTCCTCCTCTTCTTCTTCTTTCTCCTCCTCATCTTCTTTCTCCCCCTCCTCCTCCTTTTATATTCCTTTCATACACACATTCAATCTTCCTCCCATCCCTCTCTCCTTCCTCCACCTTCTCTCCTCTCCTCATATCACTCACACACACACACACACACACACACACACACACACACACATTCTATCTTCCTCCTCCTCCTCCCCTCTTCACACACACACACACACACACACACACACACACACACACATTCTATCTACCTCCTCCTCCTCTTCCTTCTCTTCCTCCTCTTTCTCTTCCTCCTGCTCCTCTTCCTCCTCCTCCCTCACGAAGGAAACAGCAGTCAAAGGTTTTCATGAGAAATGTTTCCAATACCGAACCAATCTGAGGGAGGAGGAGGAGGAGGAGGAGGAGGGGAGAGAGAGAGAGAGAGAGAGAGAGAGAGAGAGAGAGAGAGAGAGAGAGAGAGAGAGAGAGAGAGAGAGCATGTAAAACGCAGAGGTCAGCGTGACAGATCTGAACCATATTTTTTTATTTATTTATTATTATTATTATTATTATTACTACTACTACTACTACTATTATTATTATTTTTATCATTATTATTATTATTATTATTATTATTATCATCATTATCATCATTAAGTATACAGTAATTAAAAAGTAGAGGGTAATTAAAGAGTAAAGAGAGTAAAGAGTAAAAAGGGTAATTAAAGAGTAAAGAGTAGTTAAAGAGTAAAGAGAGTAATTAAAGAGTTTCGAGTCCAAAGTGTTACCAGTCCCCACAGTCACATAAAAAGCGCCTCTACACAGCTGATTTTACCCATTGTAGTGGTGTGGTGGTGGTGGGGGGTAGTGTGGTGGTGGTGGTTGAGGGTGTAGTGTGGTGGTGGTGGTGGAGGGGGTAGTGTGGTGGTGGTGGAGGGGGGGAAGTGTGGCGCTGGAGGAGGGGGTCGTGTGGTGGTGGTGGTGGTGGTGGAGGGGGGGTAGTGTGGTGGCGGTGGGGGGTAGTGTGGTGGTGGAGGGGGGAGGGGGTAGTCTGGTCGTGGTGGTGGGGGGTAGTGTGGTAGTGGAGGGAGGGAGGGTAGTGTGGTAGTGGTGGTGGGGAGGGGAAGGGTAAGAATGGTGGTGGTGGAGGGGGGGTAGTGTGGTGGTGGAGGGGGGGGTAGTGTGGTGGTGGAGGGGGGGTAGTGTGGTGGTGGTGGAGGGGGGTAGTGTGGTGGTGGTGGAGGGGGGGGGTAGTGTGGTGGTGGAGGAGGGGGTAGTGTGGTGGTGGTGGAGGGGGGGTAGTGTGGTGGTGGAGGGAGGCGGGTTGAGGAAGCTTTTGTTCTTTGTCCTACTCACCACCACAATGCCAATCCACACCACACATTCCTACCACAATACCACATTTGCCTACCACATTACGGGTGTCATTAGGTTTACAATGTACCATAACTACCACAAGCTTTCCAACCACGCTACCACCTCTCTACCACACACCACACACTACCACACCACTTTCCTCCTACCACACATACCATTACTCCACCACATACCACCACACCACAGCTCATACCTACATACACAACCACACACCACACCACCACTCCTCATACCTAAATACACAACCACACACCACCACACCACGCCTCTACACCACTACAAACAACCACACAACCTCACTACCACTCACACGTCTGACGCTCTCTCTCTCTCTCTCTCTCTCTCTCTCTCTCTCTCTCTCACACACACACACACACACACACACACACACACACACACACATCTAACTCTCACGTAACTGCAATAACTCACACCATCCTTCACACCACACCGCAGTAACACCACCCTACCACCACACCACACCACACAACCACACCATACACAACCTCTACCACACCACAAAATAGGAGACACCACCACAACACTACTACACATTCAACCACCACATTATACTTCTACCACATATCTACCACAACCACCACATTTCTACCACACAACCACCACACTTCTACCACACAACCACCACACTTCTACCACACAACCACCACACTTCTACCACACAACCACAACACTTCTACCACACAACCACCACACTTCTACCACACTACCACAACCACACTTCTTCCACACAACCACCACACTTCTACCACACAACCACCAAACTTCTACCACACAACCACCACACTTCTACCACACAACCATAACACTTCTACCACACAACCACCAGACTTCTACCACACAACCACCAGACTTCTACCACACAACCACCACACTTCTACCACACAACCACACATTTACCACACAACCACACATTTACCACACTTCTACCACACAATCTGGCTACCACCCACCCATAAAGCTCTCTCCGCCAACCAACCATGTAAATTTTATGATGGGGAGAGAGGGTGATGGATGGGTGAGAGAGAGAGAGAGAGAGAGAGAGAGAGAAGGGGAGATGAAGTGGAAGATGAGGATTATGTGTGTGTGTGTGTGTGTGTGTGTGTGTGTGTGTGTGTGTGTGTGTGTGTGTGTGTGTGTGTGTGTGTGTGTGTGTGTGTGTGTGTGTGTGTGTGTGTGTGTGTGTGTGTGTGTGTGTGTGTGTGTGTGTGTAAACAATAATGTAAGTTGAAAGAAAAAAGACACTTCATTTCACTCACTCACCATATATATTTTCTTTCATTTTTTCTTTCCCTCTCTCCCGTTTCTCTTCTCTCTCTCTCTCTCTTATTCTTCCTTCCCTCCTTCTCCATATCCCCTTCCTCCTTCCTCTACTTTTCTCTCCCCCTCAATTTCTCCTCCTCTCTCATGCCCTTTCTCCTTTTCTCTCTTTCCTTCCTTCCTACTTTCCTCCTCCTTCATTTTCCCTTTCTCCCTTTATTTCTCTCTCCCCCTTTCTCACTCCTTCTCTTCCTTCCACATCCATTTTCCTTCCATTCCATCCAGTAGTCTCCCTCCTTCCTTCATCTTTCATCCCTACAACACCCTCCCTCCCTCCCACATCCTTCCTACCTTCCAACTCTCCCTCCTTCCCTCTTCCATTACCTTCCCTCCTCCTTTCCTTCTTACTTCCCTCTCCCTCCTTTCGTCACCATTTCTTCCTTCCTTCCCTCCTTGACTCTCTCTTCTTCCCTCCTTCCTTCACTCTCCCTCTCTCCTTTTCTTAACTCTTCATCTCTATTTTCATTCTTACATTTACCTCCTCCTCCTCCTCCCTCTCCTTCAGGAAGTAACTTGTGTACTTGTACCGCATGAGAAAGTTCCTTTTCTCAATGGAGTGAATGGAGCTGGGGCCTGACTGACTGCTGCCTATCTTAAAAGTGCCATGCAAGGCTGCCGCACCACCCCAGAACATCCACACTGTGCACTGTGCTACAGTGCAACCTCCACGCTGTGTCTACAGACGCCCCGTCAACTCAACGTACCCGTACATAATGCCATGCATTAGTTACTTATTGATTACTCATTTTACTTTACTACCTTCTCTTTCAGGTTATTCATACTGGTAGCTTACAGATAAAGTATTATAGAATGTAACTTTTCCTCTTCAGTCTTTCCTATGAAATTTCCGTTTCAGTTTTTCCATGCTGCATGGTGGTTTTTCTCACTTTTTCCTGCCAGTTTTAACTGGAGGGTTTGGAGGCGGGGGGAGCCTTCTTGCTGTACTATCCTTATCCTTCAGCATGTAGAGTTAGATCTTGTAGTCATAGTCTACTCTGTAACAAACAGCCTCGAAAGGGCCATAAGGCCTGTTGCTGTTTGCTTTCCTTTGTATTCCTTTGCGTATTCCTCTTCCTTCCCCTACTCCCGTCCCTCCTTCTCTCCTTCCTTCAAGTGGTACTGGGAGAAGGAAAAACCCACCGAGTGTCATCTTTCCTTCCTATTTTTCCTTCCTTCCTTCCTTATTTTTCACCCCTTTCTTTCTTTCTTCTTCTTTCATTTCTCTTCCATCTTCCATCATTCCTTCACTGACCTATCTTTCTCCTTTTCCTTCCTTCCTTTTCATCCTTCTACCGTCTCTTGTCTTCCTTCCTTAATGCCTTCTTTCCAACCCTCCCTCCTTCCTTCCTTCCTTTTCTTCATCCTTTACTTAACCCTTCCTTCGCCGTCTTCCTTTCTTCCTTCCTGTCCCTTTTCTTCCATATTTCCATCTCTCCCTCCTTCCTTCATCTTTTCCCTCGTTCCTTCCTTTATCAATGCTCCTTCAATTCCTTCCCTTCCTTCTGTCTTTTATCTTTCCTTTCCCTTCTTCTCCTCCTTCCTTCCTTCCTTCCTCTACGTTTTTCCTTGTCTAAATATACCTCTTCTCACCTTCCTATTTCTTCTGTTTACCTCTCTCTCTCTCTCTCTCTCTCTCTCTCTCTATTTTCTTTCATCTCATTTTCCCATTGTCTCTCCACCTCTCTCTCTCTCTCTCTCTCAATTTTCTTTCATCTCATTTTCCCATTGTCTCTCCACCTCTCTCTCTCTCTCTCAATTTTCTTTCATCTCATTTTCCCATTGTCTCTCCACCTCTCTCTCTCTCTCTCTCTCTCTCTTGCCAGTCCACGAAATTTGCTCGAAAACTAAGAATCTCTCGCACTTTATCTTATTTTCAGCGGAACTGTCACTCGAGCCGAGAGAGAGAGAGAGAGAGAGAGAGAGAGAGAGAGAGCGAGCGACGGGGGCAGGAGAAAAAGAATGTCAATTTGAGAGAGGTGGAGGGGGAGAAAATGGGGAAGTGAGAGGAAAGAAAATGGAAATAAAAACGAGAGAGAGAGAGAGAGAGAGAGAGAGAGAGAGAGAGAGAGAGAGAGAGAGACTGGGAAAAGTAAACAATAGTTAGGGAAAGAGCAAGAGAAAATCTAGAAAGAGAGAAAAAGAGAGAGAGAGAGAGAAAAAAGAGGGGGAAGAGAGGAGTGAGAATGCAGATAAAAGAAAATGACACTTGAGTTGCTGGAAAAGATAATTACTTTTAAGATGGGAATATAGAAAAGATAACACGACGAATAACAACAACAATAATAATAATAATAATAATGTGGTAATAATAATAATAATAATAATAATAATAATAATAATAATAATAATATCTAGATTTCTGAAACTGATGCAGCAATATTCAAAAAACTCCACATTCCAGATTGAAAATACTTTTGTTATCAACTGTAGGCCTAATATCCAGAGACTAATGGTATGACACAAAAATTTTTACGGTTTTTGACCTGTGACACTGAGATCAAGGTCATTCATACACTGCAGGTCATGGCCACTCCTGACCCACTACATGTCCACCGAGTTTGGTCAAAATCGGCCAAATACTTTCCGACTCAGCACTTTCAGGCATGAGGCGGCCATTCTGATTTTCCCCAATATCTCAGAAAGTATTTGTTGGATCTCAGTATCAATATCCAGGTGCACTAGTATAGCCAGGTGCACCAGTATAGCCAGGTGCATCAGTATACCCAGGTGCACCAGTATAACCAGGTGCATCAGTATACCCAGGTGCACTAGTATACCCAGGTGCACCAGTATACCCAGGTGCACCAGTATAGCCAGGTGCACTAGTATACCCAGGTGCACCAGTATACCCAGGTGCACCAGTATACCCAGGTGCACCAGTATACCCAGGTGCACCAGTATACCCAGGTGCACCAGTATACCCAGGTGCACCAGTATACCCAGGTGCACCAGTATTCCCAGGTGCACCAGTATACCCAGGTGCACCAGTATATGTCGACCACTACATACTTCAACATTTGCAAGGAAATCGATTCATTATTTTTTGCTGGTCAGGAGGGGCAAAAATTGAAAAACTGACAGAGGGCGCTAGTGCAAGGAAAAAAATGTGCCAAAAGAAGCCTGACACCAAGATACATCACCCCCTGAAAATTTCAAGTGTGTGTGTGTGTGTGTGTGTGTGTGTGTGTGTGTGTGTGTGTGTGTGTGTGTGTGTGTGTGTGTGTGAATAAGAACTCCATAGAAAGTGGAGTTCTTAATAATAATAATAATAATAATAAAAAAAAAAGCGTGGAAAAAAAACACCTTAATTACGTTAGAAAATAGAAATTGGGGTGAAAACATGGGGAGCGGCGACCCCCCCCTTGCCCCTCCCTCCCCGCCTCACCCCCACCCCTTGTCCAACCCCCCTTCCCTCCGCCTCTCACTCCCCTCCTATCTCCCTCTCCCTCCACCCCATCCCCCCTCCACCTATCCTGTCCCTTTACTCCCTTCTTCCCACCCTCCTCCTTCACATTCCCTCTCCTCACCCCTCCCCTCTCTCTCTGTCTCTCTCTCTCCCCCCCTCCACCTTCCACCCCATTCCCCTCTCTCCTATCCCCTCTCTTCTTTCCACCTCCACCCTCCACTTCCCATCACCTCCATCTCTTCCACTCCACCCTCCACCCCCACCCCCTTCCTCCACCTCCATGCCCTCTCCCCTCCCCACCCTGACTTCCTACCGTGACCCCTCATGTTCTCTCCCCATAGTCCCTCCCCATATATATCACCCCTTCCCTCCCCTCCATCATTCTTCTCTCACCCCCACCCCCACCTTTCCACTCCTCTCCCCTCCTCCTCTCCCGCTCCTCCACCTCTCTACTCTTCTCCCCTCAATCTCTCACCCTCCACCCCTCCCCCACTCTCAACCTCCCCCAACCCTCCCACCTCCCCCGGCTTCCTCAGGCCAGAGTTAATTCAATGTTTGTTTCGTCTCACACACACACATACACACACACACACACACACACACACACACACACACACACAATTATACGTACACATCTTTTCATACTATTTACATAGATTCATACGTGTACACATTATTTATAAACACACACACACACACACACACACACACACACACACATAGTTACAAAGACATTTAGGTACATTTACTGTTTACATAAATTAACACACACACACACATTATACGTACACATCTCTTCACACTATTTACATACAGATTCATACGTGTACACATAAAATAATTATAAACGTACACACACACACACACACACACACACACACACTCTCCCCCCCCACACGGACCCACACCAACTCTACGGACCCACCCACCCACGTTTCACTCACCACAAACCCTCATATTTATAAACAAAATCTCTCTCTTACCACCTTAAGATTTCCATAATTCCTTAGTAACTCTTAAGGAAATATATATAAGAAATTATAAAGAAAAACAGTAACATTAAAACAACAATTATAAAAAAAAACAGGAAAAAAAATGTGCAAGTAGTCGGTATAAAGACTTAAATGGTAGGTACGTAGGTAGGTAGGTAGGTAGGTAGGCAGACATAGACAGATAGACAGATAGATAGATAGATAGATGGGGAGAGAGAGAGAGAGAGAGAGAGAGAGAGAGAGAGAGAAATTCAGACATCAAAATAATTAAGGTTGAACAATAAAAATGAAAAATTCCTATTCAATTTAAAAGTCACATTAATAATACCGTATTATAATTATCAAAATAAATTAGAGAATAAAAATAAAAATGCTTTAAATGGAAAATATTAAAAAAAAATTACATTCCTTTATTCTTTTTTCCCTTCATTTCTTTCTCAAACTTCTCTCTCTCTCTCTCTCTCTCTCTCTCTCTCTCTCTCATATACTTACGTCACTGTCCACCTTCCCTCCCTCTCTCTTCCTTCCCATTCTCTCTCTCTCCTTTCTCTCTCTCTCTCTCTCTCTCTCTCTCTCTCTCTCTCTCTCTCTCTCTCTCTCTCATCTACACCGCTCTTTCTCTTTCCTCCACCTTTTCCTCCCTAGAGACCTAATCAAAGGGACAGGTGGAGAAGAAGGGGGGGAGGAAGAGGGGGGAGAGGGAGATAGATGTTACAGAGAGAGAGAGAGAGAGAGAGAGAGAGGAGAGAGAGTTAAAAAAATAAAGCCTGATAAAGGGGAAGTGAATAATTAAGAGGGGGGGGGGAAAGAGACGAAAGAAAATGAAAAAAGAAAAAGAAAGAAAAAAAAACAATTGTGCATTTCGGAATATGAGACTGGAATAATTGGCTTCTGGTCACCATTCCTACCATTCCCGAGACTCTGGTTCGCATTCCAGGAGAGAGAGAGAGAGAGAGAGAGAGAGAACAATGGTCAGGATATTTTAGCTTCTTTAAATGGGTTCTTGATATTCTCTCTCTCTCTCTCTCTCTCACTTAACTCTATTCCTGCATGACTTCCTGCCTACCTTCCCTGCCTCATTTCAGTGCTTTCCTCACTAAGTGCCTGCCTACAGTCCTCCCCCCCTCTCTCTCTCTCTGCTTTACCTACCTCCGCTTCTGCCTCCCTGCCTACCTACCTGCCTTACATACCTCTGTGCCCGCCTATCGTTCTGCCTGTCTGTCTGCCTACCCACCTTCCTGCCTACCCTTCCTTCATTCACATTACTTCCTGCCTACCCTTCCCTCAGTTACATTAATTCCTGCCTTCCTACCTTCCTGCCTACCCTTCCCTCAGTTACATTAATTCCTGCCTACCTACCTTCCTGCCTACCCTTCCCTCGTTTACATTAATTCCTGCCTACCTACTTTCCTGCCTCATTCATATAATTTTTTACCCACCTACCTTCCTGCCTACCCTTGCCTTACTTACATTATTTCTTGCCTACCTTCCTGCCTACCCTTGCCTTACTTATATTATTTCCTGCCTACCCTTGCCTCATTTACATTACTTCCTGCCTACCCTTGCCTTACTTACATTATTTCTTGCCTACCTTCCTGCCTACCCTTGCCTTACTTATATTATTTCCTGCCTACCCTTGCCTCATTTATATTACTTCCTGCCTACCCTTGCCTTACATTATTTCTTGCCTACTTTCCTGCCTACTCTTGCCTCACTACCTCCCTGTCTGCCTATATTCCTGAAGTATGTACGTTGTATGTACTTCCTATGTGCTCTCTCTCTCTCTCTCTCTCTCTCTCCGTTTATCTCAATTTCGACTCCCTCATTCCTCCAGCTTCCCTCCCTCCCTCTCCAATAAGCATTCAATCAGATTAACCAGCGCTTCTCTCCCCTCCCCTCCCTCTCCCCACTCCTCCCCTTTCTCCTTCCCTCCCTCTACTCCCTCAACCCTCTCCCCTTCCATTCTTCCCTCCCTCTATCCCCTTCCCACTCTTCACTTCCCTTCACCCCTCCCCTCCCTCTATCCCCCTCCCCCTTCTTTCTTACCTTGCCTCCCCAACTCCCTACCCTCCCTTCCTTCCCTACTCTCCCTTCCTCCCCTCCCCTCTTCTCCCCCATCCTACCCTCTCCCCCCTCCCCTCCCCTTGCTCATTTCACCGCCAATTCGCTATGCACTTCAAACCTCTTCTCTCTCTCTCTCTCTCTCTCTCTCTCTCTCTCTCTCTCTCTCCTCCCTTTATCTACACATCATCACCATCATCCTTTTCCACCTCCTCCTCCCACCTTCATCTCTTTCTCTCCTCTCTTCTCTTCCTCCTCTCCTGTTCTCTTCCTCATCCCCTCTCTCAACTCCTCTTCTCCTCCTTCCCTCTCTTCTCTCTTCCTCCTCTCTCCTCTCCTGTTCACTTCCTCCTTCCCTCTCTCTTCTCCCCCTCCTCTCTCTCTCTCTCCCCTGTTCTCTTCCTCCTCCTCCTCCACAAATCCACTGCCTTCTGCCTGTCGAGACTCATCCTCCTCCTCCATTTCCTCCTCCTCCAATTCCACAGCTATTCACCTACTTTCATATTTTTTCACTCCATTCATATTTCTTCGCTCACCCTCCCTCACACTTCATTTCCTTATCTCATCGTTCAGTTCCTTTATTTTCTTATCACTGAGGAGGAAGGCTGGATAAGAAGCGATAAGATGGTGATTAACCTTAAGAAATATACCAGTAGACAATCACCATCATCAATATCATCAGTTTTATTATCATCATCATCATCAATTCTGTTATCATCATCATCATCATCAACATCATCATCACCACCATCATCATCAACTTTATTATCATCATTATCAATCTCGTTATCATCATCATCATCAACTTCCTAAACATTTTCGTTACCATCATTATCATCATCATCATTATCGTCACCATCATCATCATCATCATCATTATCGTCACCATCATCACCATCAATATCATCATCATTATCGTCACCATCATCATCATCATCAATACCTCTTTTCCCACCTCTTACTATCAACACCCTAACTCATCTCTCTCTCTCTCTCTCTCTCTCCCCTCAAGTGACTCTCCCCTCTACATGTCCCTCTCTCTCTTTTTTCTCCCCTTTTTTCGCCCTCTCCCCTATATATATTTTTTTTTACTTTCTCTGCGGCCATTCTCTCTCTCTCTCTCTCTCTCTCTCTCTCTCTCCCTTCCGCCTATCTTCTCCATTTTCCAGTCTCTCTCAAACCCAAAAGAACTTCATATGGTTTAATTGGGAGGGGGAGGGAAGGGGAGGGGAAGGTTTGAGGAGAGGGAGAGAAGAGGAGGAGAGAAGAAGAGAGGGGGGAGGGGAGGGGAGGAGAAGTGAAGGGGATAGAAGGAACGGGGAGGGGAGGAGTGGAGAGGGAAGGGGAGGGGAGGAGTGGAGAGGGAAGGCGAGGGGAGGAGTGGAGAGGGAAGGCGAGGGGAGGAGTGGAGAGGGAAGGCGAGGGGAGGAGTGGAGAGGGAAGGCGAGGGGAGGAGTGGAGAGGGAAGGGGAGGGGAGGAATGGAGAGGGAGAGGAAGGGGAACGGGAGAGAAGGAGAAGGAAGGGGAGGGGAGGAGATGGGAAGGGGAGGGGAGGAGATGGGAAGGGGAGGGGAGGAGATGGGAAGGGGAGGGGAGGAGGAGTGAAGGGGAGAGAAGGAGAGGGAGGGGGAGGGAAGGAGAAGGTGAAGGGAAAGGGGAGGGGGGGAAAGGGGAGGGGGGGAAAGGGGAGGGGAGGGGAGGGGAGGGGAGGGGAAGGGGAGGGGAGGGGAGGGGAAGGGGAGCGAAGGAGGTGGAGGGGAAGAAGAGGAGAGAATGAGAAGGAAGGAGAGGATGGGAAAGGAAGGGAAGGGAAGGGAAGGGGAGGGGAGGGGAGGGGAGGGGAGGGGAAGGAGAAGGGGAGGGGAGGGGAGGGGAAGGGAAGGGCTCTCTGACAAAAACTCAATTTTCCGAACGAGCTGGTTTGAATCTTTTCTCTACTCTCCTCCCTTCCCTCCATTCTCTCTCTCTCTCCTCTTTCCCTCCCTTCTCCTCTTTCCTCCTTCCCTCCATTCTTTCTCCTTCCCTCCCTATTTTCCTTTTTTTCTTTCTCCTCCCTACTCTCTCCCTTCCTAATTCCTATCCTCCAATCTCTCCACATCTTACTCTTCCCCTTTCCTCATCTACAAGTCTCTCTCTCTCTCTCTCTCTCTCTCGTTTCTTCTTTATTCCAATGACAATAATAATAATAATAAAAATAATAATAATTACAATATTAATAATAATAATCCATGTTTCTATTAGTTATCTATTTATCTATCTTTTACCTGACGCCGTATCCTGTGAGGGGCAGCCTCGATTTAAAGGCCTGGGGTTACTGTCCCTGCTCGGCAACGATCTCTCTCTCCCGCCTCTCCTTCTCCTTCTTCTTCCTCTTCCCTCCCCTCTTTCTTCCTCTTCCTCCTCCTCCTCTTCCCTCCCCTCTTTCTTCCTCCTCCCCCTCCTCGCCGGCTAGCTGCCCTACGGATATGAATATTGAGTGGAGAGAGAGAGAGAGAGAGAGAGAGAGAGAGAGAGAGAGAGAGTGTGTGTGTGTGTGTGTGTGTGTGCAAAGATGGAATTAGGATCAAGAAACTTCCCTATCCACGGGGCCTCCACCTCCACACCTGCCACCTACCTTGCCTTCCACACCTGTCCCCTCGCTCCACACCTGACTAATTAACAACGTACCTGTGGAGAGAAAATATAGGTTAAGATAATAATAATAATAATAATAATAATAATAATAATAGTAATAATAATAATAATAATAATAACAATAATAATAATAATAATAATAATAACAATAATAATAATAATAATAATAATGCACGACCACCGCCAAAACTACAAGAAGGAAATTCGAAAATAAAATAGAATAATAAATCCCTATGGCTCTTATTATTTCTTGATATTTAAAGCTACTCAGAAAGCATTATTTTTTATCTATCTACCTATCTATCTATTTATCTATTTATTTATTTATAATTTTTTTTTCATTTTAGCTTCATTGATTCTCGATTATGACGAAAACTGGAGAGAGAGAGAGAGAGAGAGAGAGAGAGAGAGAGAGAGAGAGAGGGAGGAGGGGAGACAAATTGGGAAATGACAGGCTGGAAGATGGAGAGAATATGACATTTCTCTCTCCTCTCCTCCGCCCCCTCTCCAACTCCTTTCCCTCCCGTCTCTCTCTCTCTCTCTCCCTCTCTTACATTTACTACATATCTCCTTCCCTTGCTCTCCCCCTTCTCTCTCTCACTTCACTCCTCTCTCTCTCTCTCATGCTGGCTTCCACTCTTCTATCATTCTCTCTCCTTTATTCTCTTTCCCTCCCCTCCCCTCTCCCTTCTGTCACACATCAATCTCTCTCTCTCTCTCTCTCCTCGTAAAGCTGATCCTCTCTCCTTTCTCCAGTTGTCTGTCTGTCTGTCTCTCTCTCTCTCTCTCCCTCTCTCTCACTATTCCTGTTCGTCTGTCTGTCTGTCTGTTCATCCAGGTTCTGTTGTGGCCAATAAAATCTATCTATCTATCTATCTAACTCTTTCTCTATCCACTATCTATTTATCCATTGTACCTATCTATCTATCTAGGTATTTTCAGTCCATCTATCTGTCAGTCTATCTTCCATATCAATCTATCTATCTATCTATATCCAGTATCTATCTATCTATTATCTACCTATCTATCTATTTATCTATCAGCCACTATTCCCGTTTCTTTCCCGTCTATCACTTCTATCTATCTCTTACCTTAATTTCAATCTATCTAATACTACTGGACTCTTCAATGTAAGTGCCACTCTCTCTCTCTCTCTCTCTCTCTCTCCCCGCCTGTCACTCCCCTCTCGTCCCTTCCAATTCCCTTCACATATTCACTCTCGCTAACACCATACCACACCACACTCCACCACACCATACTACACCATACCATACCACACCACACTTCACCAGACCATACCACACTCCACCACACCCTACCCCACACCACCACACCACACTTCATCACACTCTACCATACTACCAGATCATCACCACACCACCACACGACACCAACACATCATACCACATTTCATCGCATCACACCACCACCACACCCTACCACATCCTAGTATTTCACAGCCAACACCACCACCACCACCACGCTTCACTGATACACCACCACACTTCACTAAAACACCACCACCACATCACACAACAACCCGCCCCCCCCCCCTCCACACCTACACCCACATATTGCCGTAGTTTATGTTGCACGTTCACAATACACACACACACACACACACACACACACACACACACACACACATTCTCTCTCTCTCCTTTCACCAGCTACATTCTTCTACGTCTTTACTTCCAATCCTCTCACTCTTCTCTCCTCCACATTTCCCTTCTTCCTCCATCTCCTCCTCCTCCTCCTCCTTTCTTCTTCCATCCTTCCTTCTCCAATTCTCTCTTCTCCATTTTCATCCCTCCCTCTTCTTCCGTCCTCCTTTTCTTCCTTCCTCCTCCTTCCTCATATTTTCTCCCTTTCTTTCTTACCTTCCTTCTCCCCCCCTCCCTCTCTCCTTCCTCCCATCTCCTCCACCTCTCCTTCCTCTTTCCTCCCGCCTATCCCTCCATCTCCTCTCCCTTCCTATCTTTCCTCCAACTCTTCCTTTTTCCTCCCTCTTCCTTTCCTCCACCTCTCCGTTCTTCTTTCCTCTTGCTTGCCACGCTCCTCTCTCCTATCTTTCCTCCATTTCTTCCTCCCCCCTCTATCTCCTCCCCTTCCTACCTTTCCTCCATCGCTCCCTCCTCCCTCCCCCTTTCCTCCCTATCTCTCCAACTCTCCCTCCTCCAATAATTGTTCATAATCCGAGAAATGAATTCGGGAGGAGGAGGAGGAGGAGGAGGAGGGGGGGGAAGACACAGGGAGGAAATAACAGAGAGAGAGAGAGAGAGAGAGAGAGAGAGAGAGAGAGAGAGAGAGGAATACTGAACGGAATGCGATTAGAATGGCGCTAATCACGAAGAAGTGCTGTTAAAATGATTGAACTTCGAGAACTGCCAAGTAAAAATGAATTAAGCATAAAAACATGAGCCAGAGACTTTTATTATTAAAGGAAGGAAGGAGGGAAGAGGGATGGAGAGAAGAGGGAAGAGGGATGGAGAGAAGAGGGAAGATAGGAGTGGGAAGGAGGGAAGGTGGCAGGAGGGAAGACAGAGGGAGAAGGGAAGAGGGAAGGAGGGAAGGAGGGACGAGGGAAGTGGGAAGGAGAGGAAAAGAGGGAGGAGAGGAAGAGGGAAGGAGGGACGAGGGAAGTGGGAAGGAGAGGAAAAGAGGGAGGAGAGGAAGAACGAAGGAGGAAAGAGGGAAGGAGAGAAGGAGGAAGGGTATGAGAAAGGAGGGAAGAGGGAAGGAAGGAAGAGGGATGGAGGAAAGAGGGAATGAGGGAAGAGGGAAGAGGGAAGGAGGGACGAGGGAAGGAGGGACGAGGGAAGGAGGGACGAGGGAAGAGGAAGGAGAGAAAAAGAGGGAAGGGGGAAGGAGAGAAAAAGAGGGAAGGGGGAAGGAGAGGAAAAGAGGGAAGAGGGAAGAAGGAAGGGGTGAAGAGGGAAGGAGGGATGGGGAGGAGGAGGAATGGGAAGGAGGAGGGAAGGGGAGAAGGAGGGAGGAGGGGAAGAACGGAGGAGGAAAGAGGGAAGGAGGGAGGAACGAAGGAAGGAGGGAAGAGGGTAGGAAGGAGAGGAAAAGGGGAAGGAGGGAAAAAGGAAAGAGAGAAGAATGAAGGAGGAAGATGAAAAAATAATGCAGAAACTATGAATAATGATGAATGACTGGAAAATGAGTAAGAGAATGAAGAAGAGATGACATGATGGAAAAGTAATGAAAAAAAGAATGAAATGGTGAAGATGAGCTGATAATGATGGGAGTAAGATGAATAAAAAAATGAAGGAAGAGGATACGTGAAGATCATGATGAAAAAATGAAACAAAAAGAATGAAGAATGAGAAGATCAGAATGAAGAATGAAGAGGAAATGATCTGAATGAAGAATAAAGAGATGATCTGAACAAGGAATGAAGAGGAGATGATCTGAATGAAGAAGGAAAAGTAGGAAATGATCTGAATGAAGAATGAAGAGGAGGAAATGATCTGAATGAAGAATGAAGAGGAGGAGATGATTTGAGTGAAGAATAAAGAGATGATCTGAATAAATAATGAAGAGGAGGAAATGATTTGAATGAAGAATGAAGAGGAGATGATGAGGATATGATCTGAATGAAGAGGAGATGATCTGAATGAAAAATGAAGAGGAGATGATCTGAATGAAGAATGGAGAGGAGGAGATGATTAGGTAATGATGGAAGAAAAATGGAAATGAAGGTGATAATGACAGAAATATGGGAAGGGAAAATGAGAGGGAAAAATGAATGAAGAATAGAGGAGGAGGAGGAGGAGGAGGGGGTGATTTGAGGTGAGTGATGGAGAAGAGTGGTAGCGATTGAAGGGATTGGTGATGGAGGGAGGCAGGGAATATGGGAGGGAAAGAGGGAGGAGAGAGGGAGAGGGGAGAGAGAGAGAGAGAGAGGGAAGGGGGGGAGGGGGGAGAGGGTGAAGCACTTTCCTTAATCATCAATACCTGGAAAGTGGCCTCTCTCTCTCTCTCTCCCTCTCTGTCTCTCCACCTACGGCTCTTCATCCTCCTCACAGCACTTCTTCGTGACTAGCACCCCACTGGAGTTGAAGATGGAGAAATATCACTCCTATACTCCTCTCACTCTTAACTTGGCCCAAAACATCTCTCTCTCCATCTTGAATGCAAAGTTGTAACTATATATTAACAATTGAATATGATGCTGTTCCTGTCTGCTTTCTTTTGTACTCCTTTTGTATTCCCTCCCCTCCCCCTCTCACCCCTCTTTCCCCCCTAGTGTTCCTTCCCCCCCTACGCATCCCCTCTCCTTCTCTTCTTTCCTCTCCTCCCTACCTCTCATTTCCTCCTCTCCTTTCCCTTTCCCCCCTCCCCTTCTTTCTCTCTCCTCCTCCCCTTCTTTCCCTTTCCCCCTCCCTCTCCTTTCTCTCTCTCTCCCCTTCCCATTCTTTCCCTCTCCATCCCTCCCCTTGCTTATCCCCCTCCCTCTCCTTCCCTTCCCCTCTCCCCTTCTTTCCCTCCTCTTTCCCACAACACACCCTACTAGTTACCCCTCCCCTCCCCTTCCCTTCCTTCCCTCCCCTCCCCTCCCCTCCCCCCATCATGTACATAAAAGCAAGATACAATGAGTGGAATGTCAATATTGATATGATCTAGGGAGGGAGGGGGAGGGGGGAGGGAGAAAGAGGGGGAGGGAGGTGATGGGGAGGGGTAGGGAGGAAGAAGGGGGAGGGGAGAGGGAGAAGAGAGAAGGGAGGGGAATGGGAAGGGGACAGACGAGCAGAGACGAGGAAGGGAAAAGGAGAAAGGAGGAGGGAAGGACTGAAGGAAGGAAGGAAGGGAAGGGAAGGGAAGAGAGAGAGAGAGAGAGAGAGAGAGAGAGAGAGAGAGAGAGAGAGAGAGAGAGAGAGAGAGAGAGAGAGAGAGAGAAAACAAGAAGGGAGTGGAAAAAAAAGCGAGGGAGGGAGGGAGAATGAAAAGACAATGGGAGACTTACTTCTCTGTCTAGGGAAGATTGGAGGGAGGGAGGGAGGGAGGGAGGAAAAGGATAGGAGGGAAAAGTAAATGTGCAACGAGAGAGAGAGAGAGAGAGAGAACAGTGTGGATGACAGGGAAGGGAGGGTGAAGGAAAGGGAGGATACTGGCAAGGAAAAAGGGAGAATGAGGAAAGGCGAGGCAGAGAGAGGAAAGCAGGGTGAGGCAGGGAAAGAAAGGCAGGGTAAGGCAGGGAAAGGAAGGCAGGGTGAGGCAGGGAAAGGAAGGCAGGGTGAGGCAGGGAAAGGAAGGCAGGGTGAGGCAGGGAAAGAAAGGCAGGGTGAGGACGGGAAGGAAGGCAGGGTGAGGACGGGAAGGAAGGCAGGGTGAGGCAGGGAAAGGAAGGCAGGGTGAGGCAGGAGGAGAAAGAATGAGGAAGGCACGGAAGGGAAGGAAGGGTTAGGAGGCAATGGAAGGGAGGGTTAGGCAGGATAAGAAAGGGAAAGGATGGCAGGGTGAGGCAGAGAGACAGGAGGAGGCAGGGTAGGTAGAGAGGGAGGGAGGCACGGAGAAGCAGGGGGGGGAGAGAGAGAGAGGGAGGGTGAGGCAGGGAGAGAGAGCAAGGAGGGAGGGAGGGGGGGTGAGGTAGGGTGTGGCAGCTGGCCTCACCACCATAACAACCACTGCGGCTTTCTCTCTCTCTCAACCTCCATTCATTCCCTCTAAACCTTTCCTCTTTCCCTCCAACACATACACTTTCCTCTCTCTCTCTCTCTCTCACACACACACACACACAAAATTCCCTTCATTCCCTACTTTCCCCCTCCTTCCTTTCTTCCCTCCCTCCCCCCCTCTTTCCTTCCCCTCTTTCTCTTCCTCCTCACGCAGTACCCCCTCCCCCCCTCAAATTACACCCCCCCTTCGCCTGTCGTACAATATTTTTACTCAAACTACCTCTACTGCCACTACCTTAGGCCTACTACTACTACTACAACTACTACTACTACAACTACTACTGCCATTCTACTACTACTGCTAACATACTATTATCATCACTACTACGACAACAACTATTACTACTACTACTATCAGACTATGATTACTAATAATAACACTAACACTACAACCACTGGTACTACAACTATACTACTACAGTACTATTACAACTACCACCACTACTACTACCACCACGCTACTACTACTCCTACTACTAATACTACCAAACTACTACTTCCACTACTATCACCATACTACTACTACTATTACTACTACTACTACTGCTACTGCTGCTACTACTACCATACTATTACTACTACATCCACACTTACACACACACACACACACACACACACACACACACACCGATCAAAACATACGGTAACACTTGCTCTCGCTCCGCATGCGTGGGTGTAACATACCTGACACTACTACAACAATAACTTTTATCATTATTATAATTATTACTATTATTATTCATGGATTATTATTATTATTATTGATGGATGGATGGACATTATTATTATTATTATTATTATTATTACTACTACTACTATTACTACTACCACAACTACTACTACTACACCTATTACTACTATTGCACTATTATCACATTACTTCCTCCTCATTTCCCTCCCCCCTTTCCCTTCCTCCCTCTCTAATTTACCTCCCTTCCCTCCCTCCCTTTAACTCATCATTTCCTCGTTACTCTCCTAAACACCTTCCTTTCTCTCTCCCTCTTCTTCCTTCCTCCCTTTCTTCCTGTCCCTTTTTCCTCCCTCCTTCCTTCATTCTCTACTTACTCCCTCCATTACCCTCTTTACCCTTCCTTCAATCCCTCCCTCCCTTCCACTCACCCTTTTCCTTCTCTCCTTCCTACTCTATTTCTCTTCCTTCCTTCTCTCTTGCTACCTGTCATTCCCTCCCTACTGTCTTCATCTCCTCCCTCACCTATCCCTCTACCCCTCTCATTCCTTCCTTCCTTCCCTCCTTCATTCTTTCCTTCCCTCCTTCTCTCCCTCCTTCCTTCCTTCCTCCCTCATCACTTCATTCATCAATCTCTCATCATGAATATTTTCGTTTTAATGTCTTTCTTCCTGCTGTGTGTGTGTGTGTGTGTGTGTGTGTGTGTGTGTGTGTGTGTGTGTGTGTGTGTGTGAAGGGAAGAGAGGGAAAAGAAAGGTAGAGAATGAGGGGAAGGGAAGGGGGAGGGAGAGGAAAGAGAAGAAAGGAAAGGAGAGGGGAAGGGAGGGAAGGGAAAAGAAGTAGAGAGAGAAAAGGAACATGGAAAAATGGGAGACAGAAAGGAGACGAAAGGGGAAGAAAGAGAGGAAGAGAAAGAGAGGAGAAAGAGAAAAAGGAGAGAAGGAAAGAGAAGGAAAGGGAGGGGAAGGGTGAGGATGAGAAGGGAGCAAGGGGAAGAAAGAACAGAAAGGGAAAGGAGGGAAGGAAAAGGAATGGAAGCAGAGAGAGATGGAGGAGAAAAAATGGAGATAAATAGGAAAGGGGGAAAGAATGAAAGAGAGGGAGGGAAAGGAAAGGGAGGGAAGGAAAAATGGGAAACGGGGAGAAGGGAAGGGAGTGAAAGGAAGGAGAAAGAGAAGAGGGAAGGAGGGGAGAAAGTGGAGAGAAAGGAAGGAGAGGAGAGGGAAGCGAAAGGAAAGATGGAAATGAGAATGAAAGGGAGAGAGAGGAAAAAAAGAAGAAGACGGAGGGAGAGACAAAAGAGGAAGGGAAGGGAAGGGAGGGGAGGGAAGGGAAGGGAGGGAAGGGAAGGGAAGGAGGGAAGGGAAGGAAAGGGAAGGGAAGGGAAGGGAGGGAAGGAAAGAGAAGGGAAGGGAAGGGAAGGGAAGGAAAGGGAAGGGAAGGGAAGGGATGAGAAGGGGAAAAAAGGAAGAAAAAAGAATACTGACATGAAAACAAATGAAGGGAAAAGGAAGAGGAAAGAGAAAGAGAGCAGCAGAGAGGGAGAGAAGAAGGAAAAGAGGGAGAGAGGGAAAACAGAAGGAAGGAGAAGAGGGAGAGAAAGAGGGGAAATGGGAGGGAGGGGGGGGAGGGGAGAGAAGAGGAAAGTGGCAAAAATTAAGGGAAAATCTGCATAGGAATTCGCCTGCAATAAAAGAGAGAGAGAGAGAGAGAGAGAGAGAGAGAGAATCGAAAGAAATCGCTCCTATTAAATGCTATACAGGTAGACAGATTTATATACAGAAAGATCGATAGATAAAAATAGAATCTTATATATAAATGCTTTCTTACGATAGATACATACATGATAGATAGATAGATAGACAGATACAGACAGACAGACAGACAGATACATATATAAAGATACTGGTAAATAAATGAGAGAGAGAGAGAGAGAGAGAGAGAATCATTTGCATACGTCTACGAACATTATAATCATTGTCACTGCTGGTTAACGTTATTTTGGGGGAGGGGAGGGGAGGGATTTGCGAGGATGGGAGGTGAAGGGGAGGGTATAGTGGGGGAGGGAATAAAGAGAAGAGGGGAGGGGAGAAGCGAAGAGGGGGAGGGGAGAAGCGAAGAGGGGGAGGGGGAAGTGAAAAAGGGGAGGGGGAAGAGAAAAAAGGGGAGGGGGAAGTGAAGAGGGGGAGGGGAAAGTGAAGAGGGGGAGAGAGGGGAATGGAAGGACGAGTTGGGGGGAAGAAGAGTAGGGAGGGAGGGAGGGGTGGGGAAGGAAAAGAGAGGGAGAGAGGAAGAAAAGAGGGAATGAAGGGAGGAAGAGGACGCAAGACAAGAGAAAGGAAGGAAAGGAGAGAGAGGGAGAGAGAGAGAGAGAGAGAGAGAGAGAGAGAATTCTAATATCTTTTAATATACACATAATCAGTCACATTCCATATTAATTAATAATCACACTTAAATTCAATCAACTTTTTCATCCCGATATAATCGTATCGGAATAATAAGAAAAAAAAAATAATTGAGTCTGCCCTTCATCATCATCATCATCATCACCACCACCACCACCACTACCTTCGTCTTAATCACTGACATCCCCACCAACACCACCATTACAACATCACCACCAAACACCACCACTACCATCATCATTATCACGACCACCACCATTACCATCATCATCATCATCACGACCACCACCACTACCATCATCATCATCACGACCACCACCACCATCACTATCATCATTATCATCACCACCACCACTACCATCATCACCACCACCACCACCATCACTATCATCATTATCACCACCACCACCACCACCACCACTATCATCATCATCACCACCACCACCACCATCACCACCACCACCGTATTACTAAAACCGTGAATTTAATCTGATATTACCTTAATCTACGTTTCCCATATCACCGGGGGGAGGGGAGGGGAGGGGAGGGGAGGTAGGAGGGGAGGGGAGGAGGGGAGTACAGAGAAATGCAGGGAGAAGGTGGCATTCCAATTATATGTAAATTAGAGGGAGATAAAGGGAGGGGAGGGGAGGGGAGGGGAGGGGAGAGGATGGGGGGAGAGGGGAAGGGGGAGGGAAGGGGAAATGCAGGTAATGATGGTGTAGAAGGGGAGGAATGGGGAGAGGAGGGGGAAAGAGGGAGGAATATAGGTGGAGGAAAGGGAGAGGAGGGGAGATAGGGAGGGGGAATGATAGGAACGCTGGTGTGAGAGAGAGAGAGAGAGAGAGAGAGAGAGAGAGAGAGAGAGAGAGAGTGCGTGATGCAGGAGTGTGGAGACAACGAAAAAAAAGAAATCGTGTGTGTGTGTGTGTGTGTGTGTGTGTGTGTGTGTGTGTGTATGTGTGTGTGTGTGTGTGTGTGTGTGTGTGTGTGTGTGTGTGTGTGTGTTTGTGTGTGTGTGTGTGTGTGTTGTGCGCGAGGGAGGGATGAAGGAAGAGGAAGGAAGCGAGAAGAAAAGTGAGGGGGAGGGAGAAAGGAAGGGGGGAGGGGGAAGGAGGGGAAGGCGGAAGGAGGGCCTGTGTGGGTGGGGAACACAGACGTGGAGAGGGGAAGAAGAGAGAGGGAGGAAGAGGGAGAGGAGAGAGAAGGGGGAGGAAGAGGGAGAGGAGAGAGAAGGGGGAGGAAGAAGTGAAGTGAAGAGAAGGGGGAGGAAAGCGGAGAGAGGGAGAAAGAAGGGGAGCAAAGCGGAGAGAGGGAGAAAGAAGGGGAGCAATGCGGAGAGAGGGAGAAAGAAGGGGAGCAAAGCGGAGAGAGGGAGAAAGAAGGGGAGCAAAGCGGAGAGAGAGAGAGAGAAGGGGAGGAGAGCTGAGGAAAAGAGAAAGGGAGAAAAGTGGAAGGAAAGGAGGAAGAAGAAGGAGGGAGGGAGGGGAGGGAAGTAAGGGTGTGGGGGGGGGAGAGCAGGGCAGAAATTAATTAGAAAGGAAGAGGGAAGGGAGGGGAGGGGAGGGGAGGGGAGGGGAGGAGGGAGAGAGGGGAGGCGAGGGGAGGGGAGGAGGGAGAGAGGAGAGGGGAGGGGAGGAGGGAAGGGGGAGGGGGCAGCCACCTAAGAAACTATTGAAGAAATGAGGAAGGAGAGAGAGGGGGGCCGGACCCCTCCCCCAAATTGATTAAATTACACAAGATCACAAACACCCGCAAACACCACAAAAATTCGGAACCCCAAAAATTCGTAATATTAAGCAGGTCATTATTTTCTTGCTGCCCGGGCCGGTGTTCGAACCCTGGCGCTGGAATTTTTATTTTTTTTATTTTTTCGTTGTTTTTTTTTCGTGTTTTTGGATGACGCTGTGTTTGTTGTTGTTCTCTCTCTCTGTTTGTCTGTCTGTCTCTCATACCATTTCTTCCTAACCCTCTTTCTCCTTTTCTTACATATTTCTCCTTTTCCATCTTCCTTGCTCTCACTCTCTCTCTAAAATGGCCCCACAAGGAACAATAGCTCAAACGCCTTTATTTCCTTACTTCCTTGTATCTCACCTTCTTTCTTCCTCCTTTGGGTTCTCTCCTGTATCTCAATTTGCTTTATTTTCTCTCTCTTCTCACTCTCACATCGACTTTTTATTTTCACTATTATCATTTCCTCTCTATCTATTAATATCTATTTATCTATCTACCTATCTATTTCTCAATGTCTTCAGTTTTCTTCCCACTTTCTTTTCCCTTCCCCTCTCTCTCTCTCTCTCTCAAGGGGGCACTAAGATAACGTGTCTACCCCTCATAACTACACCATATTCTTCTCTCTTTCTCTCTCTCATCTATCATTCTTCTCTCCTTATCCAATTCCCTCTTCCTTCCATTTTTACCCTTTCTCCTTTCTTCTCCCTTCCTTCTCTTACTCCCTCTTCCCTCTTCCTCCCTTCCTTCTCTCACTCCCTCTTCCCTCTTCCTCCTTTCCACCCTTCATTCTTCTTCGTCCCTCCCTCCTCTCCTTCTTCTTCCTTCATATTGCCATTCTTTCTTCAACTCTCCCTATCCATCCATCATTCTATTTTCCTTCCTCCCTTCCATCTTTTATTCTTCTTCCTCCCTCTCTCCTCCTCTCATACTCCTTCCTCACTCCTCTCATTCTTCTTACTCCCTCCTCCATCATGCTCTTATCCTTCCTTCCTCCCTTCCATCCTCTCTTCTTCCTCCCTCCTCCTTCATTCTCTTTTCCTCCTTCCTCCCTTCCTCTTTCATTCTCTCTTCCATCCTTCCCTCCTCCTCTCATTCTTCTCCAGAGTGTCATTCTTCTTCCAGTTTCCTTCGTCATTTTTCAATTTCCTCTTCCTTCCTCTCATCCAACTTTCATTTTAATACATCTCTTTCCCTTCCGTCTCTCATATATTACTGGTATTCTTTATCTTCCTGGCTTCTCTCTCTCTCTCTCTCTCTCTCTCTCTCTCTCTCTCATTTTCCTTCCCTTCAATCAGTCTTTCTTGTTCTTTTCCTTTATTCATCATCATCATCATCTCTCTCTCCAATAGCATTTTTTTTTTAGAAAGGAGTATTTACCTGTGAGATCTAACCTATCAAAGCGCCATATCTTGAAGCTAGAGACTAACTAGGAGAGCAAGGCAAACCCCACACTATGACTAATGATATACTGGCGATGATAAATCAGTTGTTATTTCCCTTCCTTTGTAATCCTCTGTATTCTCTCTCCCTCTCTTACCTCCCCTCTCCCCCCACCTTCCTCCCCTTACCTTCTCCCCTCCCCCATCTTCCTTCCCTTACCTTCCCCCTCCCCAACCTTCCTTCCCTTACCTTCCCCCTCCCCAACCTTCCTTCCCTTACCTCCCTCCCTCCCCCTACCTTCCTTCCCTTACGTTCTCCCCTCCCCTTCCCTCCCCCTACCTTCCTTCCCTTACCTTCCCTCCCCCATCTTCCTTCCCTTACCTCTCCCCTCCCCCAACCTTCCCCCCCTCTCCCCACCTTCCCTCTCTTACTCCCCTCCTCCCTCCCTTCCCTTCCCTCCCTTACCTTTCCCCCTTCCCCACCTCCCTTCCCTTCCTCCAGTGTCCCCCCTCCCGCCTTTCGCTCTTGACTCTCTTTTTCTCTCTCTACAGTAGCTTCCTACCTCATGTTTCCTCCTCTTTCCTCCCACTTCTTCACTGTCTTCCTTTACCTCCCCCTCCTCTTTCCTCCCCCCTTTCCCCTCCCCCTCCCATTAAGAGGTCCATATATCTGGCTGATTAAAG
>NC_137061.1:2968015-2975515 GCF_032717465.1 Coenobita brevimanus | reverse complement strand
TTAAGGGAGAGAGATGGAGGGAGGAAAGGGGGAGTAAAAGAGGAAAAAGGAGAGGAATGAAATGAGAGAGAGGAAGGGAAAAAAGAAGAAAAGGTGAAAAAGGGAGAAAAGGAACGTAAGGGAGCAAGGAAGAGAATGGAGCAGGGAGAGAGGGAGGGGAGGAGGAGGAGAAAGAAAAGGAGAGGGAGGAGGAGAAGGAGGAAAAAGGAGGCAAGGAGCAATACGGAGGGAGGGAGGAACCAGAGGACAGGGAGGGAGAAGGGAAGGAGGGAGGGAGAGATGGAGGAAAGAGAAAAAAAAAGGGGGGGGGGGCGGCAAGGAGCAGTACGAAGGGAGGGAGGAGGGAGGAAAAGAGAGGTGGGGAGGGAGAAGGACCAGAGGATAGGGAGATAAAAACTAGCCTGAACTCGAGACAGGGAGAGCACCGACCTCCCCCCCCTCTCTCTCTCTCTCCCTGAGCTCGTAATGTTAGTCTGACCACCCTTATTTCCGCTAGGAGAGAGAGAGAGAGAGAGAGAGAGAGAGAGAGAGAGAGAGGAAACATTACACTGCTGCAACCCTCCACCTAACCAAGCACACGTCCCCCCACCTCCCTGCACACCTAACCCAAGCACATATCGGCCCTCACCTCCCCCCCCCAAATCTTTTCCTTTAAAGGTGGACGTAAGGAGAACGCCTTGAGGACATAACCTGGGCCCTTCAGATTCCTTGCCCAGTCGCATTGAAATCTCCGGAAAAAAATAAAGTTTGTACTTTTGCAACTATTAAAAAAAAATAATAATACTTAAGACACAGCATTCTACCTATCAAATAGCACTAGTTCACTACAAGACATATAACTAAGCGCAATTTTATGACTCTATAGTGAATACTTTCAGAGTTCTGGCCCGGAAACGAAATCTCTACGCCCGCCCTGCCGCCCAACTCTACGGACGGACACCTACAGATCCCAGTGATAACAATACCCTCCTATGAAAGAAAATGAACGAAGAGATGAAAGCAATGGAGACAGACGTAAGAAAAATGAAAAAAAAATGACAAAGAGCAAGGAAGAAATGGAAAGAAAATGGAAGAGAAACAAAAGGGGAAAGAAAAAAGGAAGGGAAAGGAAAGGGGAAAGAACGGGAAAGAAAAATGAAGAAAGTGAGATGGAAATGAAAAAAAAGAAAGGGAACGAATAACGGAAATGGAGGGAAAATAAGGGAAAAAGGAACGAAGGGAAAGAAAAAGGAAAAAGGGGAAAGGAAAAGGAAAAAAGGGAAAGAAAAAGGGAAGAAAGGGAAAGAAAAGGGGAAGAAAGGGAAAAAGGGAAGGGAAAGAAAAAGGGAAGAAAGGGAAAGAAAAGGGGAAGAAAGGGAAAAAGGGAAGGGAAAGAAAAAGGGAAGAAAGGGAAAGAAAAAGGGAAGGGAAAGAAAAAGGGAAGAAAGGGAAAGAAAAAGGGAAGAAAGGGAAAGAAAAAGGGAAGAAAGGGAAAGAAAAAGGGAAGAAAGGGAAAGAAAAAGGAAGAAAGGGAAAGAAAAAGAGAAGAAAGGGAAAGAAAAAGGGAAGAAAGGGAAAGAAAAAGGGAGAAAGGGAAAGAAAATGGGAAGAAAGGGAAAGAAAAGGGGAAGAAACGGAAGAAAGGGAAAACGGGAAGAAAGGGAAGGGAAAGAAAAAGGGAAGAAAGGGAAAAAGGGAAGAAAGGGAAAGAAAAAGGGAAGAAAGGGAAAAAGGGAAGAAAGGGAAAGAAAAAGGGAAGAAAGGGAAAAAGGGAAGAAAGGGGAAGAAAAAGGAAAGAAAGGGAAAGAAAAAGGAAGGGAATGAAATAGGGAAGAAAGGGAATGAAAAAGGAAGAAAGGGAAAGAAAATGGAAGAAAGGGAAAGAAAAAGGGAAGAAAGGGAAAGAAAAAGGAAAGAAAGGGAAAGAAAAAGGGAAGAAAGGGATAGAAAAGGAAGAAAGGGAAAGAAAATGGAAGAAAGGGAATGAAAAAGGGAAGAAAGGGAAAGAAAAAGGAAAGGGAAAGAAAAAGGGAAGAAAGGGAAAAAGGGAAGAAAGGGAAAAAGGGAAGAAAGGGAAAGAAAAAGGGAAGAAAGGGATAGAAAAAGGGAAGAAAGGGATAGAAAAAGGGAAGAAAGGGAAAGAAAAAGGGAAGAAAGGGATAGAAAAAGGGAAGAAAGGGAAAGACGAAAGGAAGAAAGGGCAACACGAAAGGAAGAAAAGGAAAGACGCAAGAAAGGGAGAAAAACAAGGGAAAGCAAAGGGAAGAAAATGGAGGAAAGCAGTAAAAAAAGGGAAGGAAAAAAGAGAAAGACGAAAAGCAATAAAAAAAAGGGAAGAAAATGGAAAAACACGAAAAAGGACGAAAATTTTTGGGAAACGAAAAATCCGAGGCGAGTTTCTCATGGTGAGCAAAAAGGGTGGATGGTGATAAATATTGACATGCCCTCTCTCTCTCTCTCTCTCTCGTGTGTGTGTGTGTGTGTGTGTGTGTGTGTGTGTGTGTGTGTGTGTGTGTGTGTGTGTGTGTGTGTGTGTGTGTGTGTGTGTGAGAGAGAGAGAGAGAGAGAGAGAGAGCAAAAATGGAGTACCACATAAAGGAACCATCTTTTATTCTTCCCATTTTGTTGACCTTTATCGTGAAGGAAGGGAGGGAGGGAGGGAGGGAAGGAGGGGAAGGGCGTGGGAGAAAGGGAGGGGAAGGGAGGGGGAGAGAAAGGAAGGGGAAGGGCGGAGGAGAAAAAGGTAGAGAGTGGAAGGCAGTGGCGAGAAAAGGTAAGAGATAGGTAGGGAGGGGAAGGAAGGGAGAGAAAGGAAGGATGAGGTATGAGGAAAGAGAGGGAGAGAAGAAAGGAGAGAAGAGGAAAAGGTTAGGAATAAGAGAAGGAAAGCAAGGATGGAAAGAAGAGAGATGAAGGAAGAGGGTAGGGTAGGGTAGGGTAGGGTAGGGTAGGGTAGGGTAGGGTAGGGTAGGGTAGGGTAGGGCAGGGCAGGGCAGGGTAGGGCATGGAAGGGTAGGGTAGGGTATAGCTGAGAGAGGGAGAAGAATGGAGAAGGAGGAAGATGGGAGTGAGAAGAGACTTGAAAGAGAGAAGGGGGTAAAATGTGGAAGAGGAGGGAGGGGTAGGAAGAGGGGGAAGGGGAGAGGAAGCGAAAGGAAGGGAGAGGAAAGAGTAGGGTAGGAGTGGAGAAGACGAAAGAGGGAGGAGGTAAAGAGGGAAGGGGGGGAAAAGAATATGGGAGAGGATAGGAAAAGGGGGAGGAAGGAAGGAGGTAAGAAGTGGAGGAAAGGAGACAAGGAAAAGAAGAGGGGAGAGGCGAGGAGGAAGCGGGAGGCGAGGAGGAAGGGGGAGGCAAAGAGAAAGAGCAAAATAAAATCATGTCAGTATCAAGAATAACAAGGAAAATAAGTCGGCAGAGAGAAGGAGTTAAGGAAAAGAAATTAAGTCGCCAGAGTGAAGGAGTTAAGGAAAAGAAATTAAGTCGCCAGAGTGAAGGAGTTAAGGAAAAGAAATTAAGTCGACAGAGTGAAGGAGTTAAGGAAGAGGTATCAGGGCGCCTCCTAAGCCCAAACGATATACCTGAAGTCATTAACGTAATCAGGTCTGCGAGGGTTACTTATTACACCTGTGCAGTCCTCATTAACATCTGTCCAGTCCTTATTAACACCTGTGCAGTCCTCATTAACACCTGTCCAGTCCTCATTAACACCTGCCCAGTCCTCAACATCTGTCCAGTCCTCATTAACACCTGTCCAGTCCTCATTAACACCTGTCCAGTCCTCATTAACACCTGTCCAGTCCTCATTAACACCTGTCCAGTCCTCATTAACACCTGTGCAGTCCTCATTAACACCTGTCCAGTCCTACCTGTACATCCTCATTAACACCTGTCCAGTCCTCATTAACAAATTACCTTCGGAATAAATGAATAACTGATGAATAAATAAATATGGTTAATAACTTGGCCTTCATCATTTAGTGATAAATTTAATTACTTGAAAATAAGAATGAATAAAAAAGTGAAAATAAAAAAAACGACTGACAGGTTTGCCAATGAGTGAAAAAATCCTTAGGTGGGAAAAGGGGATGATGATGATGATGATGATGATGATGATGATGAAGATGAAGATGATGATGATGATGATGATGATGATGATGATGATGATGATGATGAGGAGGAGGAGGACAATGACGACGATAATAATAATGACGACGATGATGATAATGATAATAATTATAATGTTGATTATGCCGAGGATAATAATGATAATGATAGCGATGACGACAATGATGATGATGATGATGACAATAATGATGATGATGCCGATGATAATGATAATAATAATATGATGATGATAATAATGATGATGATGAGGATGACGATCATGATAGTGTTCACGAAATTTAAAATACTCATATAATTTTTCATCAGTCTTTAGTCCGTTTCTGTTTCAAATCGTTTTTTTCTATCATTTTTCGCCTCCATTTCTTCATACCAATAATTTTTTGAGGTTTGGGGCTTTCAATGGTAATATATTTCGAAACTGCTTTGATGTGCGCTCTCTCTCTCTCTCTCTCTCTCTCTCTCTCTCTCTCTCTCACACACACACACACACACACATCGGATATTTCATAACAGGTTTGGTCTCTCTCTCTCTCTCTCTCTCTCTCTCTCTCTCTCTATGTATGTATGAATGTATGAATGTATGTAAGTATATATGTATGTTTATGTATGTTATTATTATGTAAGTATATATGTACGTTCATGTATGTTGTAGTGTGTAAGTATATACCGGGTATGTACGTTTATGTATGTTTTAGGATGTATGTATATATGTATATGTATGTATGTGGAGAGAATGGAGAATGAAAGACTGACTAAGAGGGTGTATGTAGGTGAGGTGGAGGGAGGGAGAGGGAGGGGTAGACCCAGAATGAGGTGGAGGGATGGAGTTGAGAGGTATATGAGGGAGGGGGGGGCTGAGCTGGGGGGAGGGGAGTCAAATGGTGGGTGACAGAATGACTTGGAGGCGTTTTGTCTGCGGCCACCCTTTGCGGGATTAAGGCGTCGGGCTATAGATAGATAGATAGATGTATATATATGCATGTACGTATGTATGTGCAACGTCACGGAGGCGAGTACAGTCATATATATCTTTTTTTATATATATACCTTTCACTTTTTAGGGTTATATATTCTTTTTCCCAGTACCACATTTTTCGTTCCTGTATTTCATGTTCTTTTTCGAATTAGTTTTTTTTTTTTTTTTTTTTTTTTTTTTTTTTTTTAAACACGCGCCCAATATTTATTTTCGCCGCCCCGCCAAAATGATTTATATAAATGTTGAGATTCTGTTTCGTTCCGTTCCGTTTCCCCCTTTCCGTTCCGCTGTTTCCCTCTTCCGTTGTTCCGTTTCTCCTTTCCGTTCCGTTCTGTATCCCTCTTCCGTTCCGTTCCGTTTCCCCTTTCCGTTCCGTTCCGTTCCGTTTCCCACTTCCGTTCCGTTAGGCCACGTTTCGGACCATACCGTATCGTCCCACACCAATACGTTTCGTTCCGCTGTCACGTTTCATTCCAACCCATCCCTTCACATCAGTCCCCTCCTGTCTACCCCTCCTGCCTTCCCCCGGTTCATATCCTTCACTTCTATCCCCCTGCCTATCCGTCCTGTCTTCCCCTGCCTATCCGTCCTGTCTTCCCCTGCCTATCCGTCCTGTCTTCCCCTGCCTATCCGTCCTGTCTTCCCCTGCCTATCCGGCCTGTCTTCCCCCCGTCTATTCTTTATGGAGTGTCTTTTATAATTCAACCTTGCCCTGCCCTTGCCCTACCCTGCCCTGCCTTGCCTATCTTTGCCTACCCTACACAGTTCGTCCTCTCTCTCTCCTGTAGGCTATTGCTCCCCCATTTATACTCACAATTTACAATGTTATTTATTGTACGCTTCCAGTTTATTTTCATTTACGCACTATCTTTATTGTGGTTTTTGCTGTAGCTATCACCGTCACCATCATCACCATATTATCCCCATTATCATCATCACATCAACACCATAATCATCACCATCATCATATTATCACCATCACATCATCACCACCATCACATCATCTTCACCACCATCATATCATCGCCATATCACCATCACTTTATCATCATTATCACCATCAAATTATCATCACCATATCATCATCATCACCATATCATCATTAGGTAGACGGGTAAGTAGAAAAGTGAAAGATAGATGAACAGAAAGATGGATGGAAGGATGGATGGATAGTTGGGTGAATAATGAATGAATGAATGAATGGATGAATGGATGTCCCCCTCCAAGGAAGAGGAGGAAGAGGGAAGATGGGTATAGAGACGATGAAGAATGAAAATAGTGAAAGTGAGGAAGAGGAGGAGGAGGAGGAGGAAAAGGAGGAAGAAGGAAGAAGAGTACAGAGATGAAGAATAAGAAGACATGGAAATGGGGGAAGGCTGAGATGCAAGGACGGAAGAGAGGGGATGAAAGTCTGGGTAGGAGAATGGGCAAGGAAATGGGTGAGGAAATAGGTATGGAAATGGGTAAAAAAATCAGTCAAGAAATGGGGAACATCATAAAGGAAATTTGTAGAAAAATAAGAAAATGAGTAAAGAAATGAAGATGGAAATGGGTAGGAATCAGGGTAAGGAAATGGGTAGGAAAATGCTTGGGGATATGGGTGAGGAAATGGATATGGAAAATTAATGGGATGAGGAAATGTATGGGGAAATGGGTTTGGATGAATGGGAGGAGAGAAGTGGAAGGAAAGGGAGGTGAGGAGTGGAAGGAAAGGGAGGAGGGGAGGAAGGAAAGAATGGGAGGAGAGAGGGGGGGGAAAGAGGAGGAGGGGAAGAGTGAAAGGAGAGGAGTGGAAGAAAAGGGGTAGGAGGGGAAGAGTGGGATAAGAGAGGAGGAATGAGTGGGGGAGGAAAGATATGGAGGAGGAGTTAGTAAAAAGAGAAAGGTTGAGAGAAGAGGAGGGGGAGGAAGGAAAACAGAAGGAAAGCTGGGGAGAAACAAGTAAGGAAGGAGAGGAGGGATGGGGAGAGGAAGGGAGAGGATGGGGAGGGGAAGGAAAGGAAAGGGGAGGAGAAGGAAGGGATGGAAGGGGATGAATTGGTAGGAAAACACAAAGAAATACCAAACAGTGACATTAGTTGTGATGGATGGAGGGGTGGTAATGGAAGGGAGGAAGAGGAGGAGGAGGAAAAGGAGGGGGAGGGGGAGGAAGAAGAGGAAGAGGAGGAGGAGGGGGAGGGGGAGGAAGAAGTGGAGGAAAAACAGGGTAAAAGGAAAACAGCTGGAGAAAGGATAAGAACAGGGGGAGGAGGAAGAATAACAAGGGGAGACGGAAGAACAGGGGAGAAGGGAGAGGCGGAGGAGGGAGATTAAGGGCAGGAGGAGGCAAAGGGGAGATAAGCAGAGAGCAGAATAGTAAAGAAGTGAGTAGAAGAGAAGGGTAAAAAAACAGGGAAGAGAGGAAAGAAGAGAGGAGCTG
>NC_137061.1:2963015-2965515 GCF_032717465.1 Coenobita brevimanus | reverse complement strand
CACACTTCTCTCTCCCCTCCCTCTCTCTCTCTCTCTCTCATACATACACACGTTCTCTTTATCTTTCTATTCACACACATACACACACACACACACACACACACACACACACACACACACACACACACACACACACACACACACACACACACAACTCTACGGATCAAGCCAGCCAGATTTCAGTGTCTCCTCGTCGCAACCCCCAGCCTAAGATTTCTTGAAGGAGTCTGAGGCTTCCGGAGACTACCTTAAAATTCAGCACGAGGACGATTGGGTTTACCGTGTTCCTGCTACCTCCAGACGATTTTATTCAGCGTGGGAGAGTTTTTGCTTACTGGAGGGGTTGGATACAGTCTTTAATTCCTTTATTTATACCTTTATTAACCCTTTATAAACCCCTTCAGTAACTCCAATATCAACCCCTTCATTAGCTTTCTCAACTCTTCATTAGTCCCTATACTAAATCCTTTATCAACCTTCATTAGTCCCTATACTAAATCCTTTATCAACCTTCATTAGTCCCTCTATTAACTCCTTTAACTCCTTCATTAGTCCTTTTAATAAATCCTTTAATAACCTTCATTAACTCTTTCATTAGTTCCTTTATTAAATCCTTTAATAATTCCTTTAATAATCCCTTCATTAACTCCTTCAATAAATCCTTCATTTACCCTTTTATCATCCTCATCATCATATAACAAACAATAACATTTTCCCTTTAACCCCTTCATCATCATCATCTAACAAACACAATAACACTTACCCTTTATTAACCCCTTCATCATCATCATCATCATCATCATAATCTATCAAACACAATGACATTACGATACTTGTATAGCAAACATCATCATCATCATCTATCAAACACAATGACATTACGATACTAGTATAGCAAACGTCATCATCATCATCATCTCTTCACCTAAATAGGCATGTACTAACCACACCACAACACTCACAAAGACATCACCATCACCATAAACAAACACAAAAACAACAACAGTACGATACTCCTATTGCACATTATCATCATCACCTGAATATGCACGAAGTTACCATTGCACATTACAAAATAGTATCGCAAAGACATCATTATCATCATCACCACCTAAATTAAGCACGAATCATCATTATCTTCATTAAGCACGTAATTACCACATCATAACACTTAAATATCACTAAGACAACATCATCACAATCATCATCATCTCTAATTAACCGAGTAACAACAATATCCTAAGCCAATCTCTCTGTCCAGGCGAATATGTAGTCCCGGATGTAAACACAGGGTACGGCGGCCATCTTGATGACGTCAGCTGGCCACGCTCTGATTGGTCGATGCTGAGCGCGGCAAATTTGAAAATGGGTGCTGGCGTAAAAATTCATAAGCGGGGGAATAACTCGAGTGTCACTATTATTATTATTATTATTATTATTATTATTATTATTACTGCTACTACGACAAACACTACTTTCGTCCAATATCACTAGCAATTACTACACTACGTCCCGACATCCTTTCTACAGCACTTCTTCGTGACTAGCAGCCTATTTTAGCATCCATCTCATAACTCGGCACTGAAGAGAAAAAGATGACGATTTAGTCTCTAAAGATATTTGCGATAAAGACTAACTAGGAGACGTACTTAATTCTTCTCCTATCCCATTTCTCTTTTCGCTCCTCTCTCTCTCTCTCTCTCTCTCTCTCTCTCAGGGAAAATTAAGTACGGTTTATGTAACTCTCTCTCTCCTGTGATCTCACCCCTCTCTCTCCCCTCACCCTCTCCCTGTCTCCCCTCACCCTTACTCCACCTCCCCTTACTCTACTTTTCAATTTCTCATCTTTCCCCTCACTCTCCCCTCATCCTGTCTACCCTCATTCTTCATTCACCCTACTATACCTACCACTCTAATCTCACACTTTCTCACCCTAACTCACCTTTTCCCCTCACCCTTCCCCTCACTCTGCATACTAATTCCCCTCATGCTACTTCCCCATATCCTACATCCAGTCACCCTGCTTCCCCTCACTCTGCATACTACTTCCCCACACCCTACTTCCCCTCACCCTACTTCCCCACACCCTACTTCCCCACACCCTACTTCCCCACACCCTACTTCCCCACACCCTACTTCCCCTCACCCTACTTCCCCTCACCCTACCGTCACGCCCGCACGAACAGAACCGCGAGGGGAGAGAAAAATTGGATCACTCCCCTCTCTCTCTCTCTCTCTCTCCCCTCTTTCTCCTTGTGTATTCTCTCTCTTCATTTTCCCTTCCTCTGTTCTCTTATTTCTCTCTCTCTCATTGAAAAATTACTATTATTATTATTACCGACATTATTATTAGTTATTAAAATTTTTATCATGGTATCATCACCACCATCATCATTATTATCATTATTATTATTACAATCATTATTATTATTATTATTATTATTATTACAATTATTATTATTACAATTATTATTATTACTATTATTATTATTACTATTAT
>NC_137061.1:2950515-2960515 GCF_032717465.1 Coenobita brevimanus | reverse complement strand
AAAATGAAAAAATATGGGGGAGAAAAATAGGCTTGTGACACCGCATTCTCTCTCTCTCTCTCTCTCTCTCTCTCTCTCTCTCTCTCTCTCACTTTCATGGTTTATCATCATCGTCGTTCTCTCCTCATCTTCATCATCATCATATAACATCATCACCACCACTATCATCATCATATCATCACCACCACTATCATCATCATATAACACCATCACCATCATTTCACCACCACTATCATCATCATATCATCACCACCACTATGATCACCATCACTGCAGTCATCCATAATCTCATCACTATAATCATCATCCTGTACCTCAATCATCACAACTGACACTACCTACTCGTCTTCTTCTCCATCATCACCACCATCATCATCATCATCACCATCACCATCCTCTTAAAGCACGTAAGGGCAACATTACAACTCTCTTTACTGAAACATAAGGAGTTTCATCTCTCTCATTCCTTCTCCTTCATCTTCCTTCACTGTCCTTCAACCTTCTTCACCGTTCTTCATTCTTCTTCACTGTCTTTCACTTTCCTTCACTGTCCTTCTTTCTCCTTCACATTCCTTCACTCCTACTTCTTCACTACTAACTTTTCCTCCCCTTCTTCCTTTTCCTTAATTTTTCTATCCCTCTTCCTTCATTTTTCTTCACAGTCCTTCCTTTCCTTCACTTCTTCCTTCATTTTCTTCTCTTACTCCTCTCTCCTCATTCCATCCCGTCCTTCGCATTCTTTCCTTCACTTCCATCATTCCTTCTCCTCCACTTCCCCTTCTTCCTTCCTTGATTTCCTCCTCCTCCTCCTTCATTCCACCCACTCTTCCTTCACACCCTCAAGTCTTCTTTCCACACTCCATCATTCCTCCTCCTCCTCTTGTATTCCCTCCTTCCTCATCCTTACTTTTCCACCATCTCCTCTTCCACTTTCCTTCATTCCTCCTTCATTCCTCATCCTTCAGGCCTCCATTCACTTTTCCAAATTCCTTCATTCCTGTTTCATTCCATCCTTTCTTCCTCAATCCACTCCTTTCATTCTTTCCTTCCACATTTCTTCATCCCTCCCCTACCCTTCTCCTCCTCACAACACTCCTCCTCCTCATCATCATCATCATCCTATCCACTTCATCATCATTCCATCCATTCTCCACCTTCTGTAATTTCCATCTGTACCTTTCATCATTCCATCCACTCCTCCTCCTCTTCCATCATTCCACTCTTCCTTCTCCTCCTCCTCTTCCATCATTCTACCCTTCTTTCTCCTCTTCCATCATTCCACCCTTCCTCCTCATTCCACTTCCACCTTCCATTACGAGTGGATAAAAAAACACAGACGCTTGCCCAACATCACACACCCAATCCCACCTTTGATCACTTGGTACACACACACACACACACACACACACACACACACACACACACACACACACACACACACACACACACACCAATCCCCCTCGCCCTCCTAACCCCCACTCACACTTTCGTAATCCCTCCCCCTCCCCCTTCCTCTAACTGCCACTCGCTTCACCCTCCCCCACCTCCCTCACCCCCACCCCATCCCCCATTACCCCTACCCTTCCCCCCCTCTCTTCTCTCCTTCTTCATTCAGTCTTCTCCTCTTCCTCCTTGCTCCTCTCTCTTCCTCTCACTATTCGCTCTCTCCTCTTCTCTTTCCCTTCCCCTTTCCTCTTCCTGTCTCCTCTCCTCCTCTCTTATCATCCCATCTTCATGCTCTATCTTCTCCTCTTCCTCCTCCTCCCCCCCCCCACCTTTCCTCATGCAATCCCCCGACCTCTCTCTGATTTGCTGATTGACTGACTGATTGATTAGTTGTCTGGTTGGCTCACTGACTGACTGACTGAAGGAAATGAATAGCTGACTGAATGAATGAATGAATGGGTGACTGAATGATTAAATGACTCACAGTAAATAATGGCTGACTGAATGAATGAATGAATGGTTGACTGACTGAATGAAATGAATAGTTGACTGAATGAATGAATGGTTGACTGAAAGGAATGAATGACTGACAGTAAGAAAAATGGTTGACTGAGTGAGTGAATGATTCAGTGACTGACAATATATGAAGGAATGAATGGTTGCCCGACTGAATGATAAAAATGAGTGACAATAAATAACGGTTGACTGAACGAATGAATGAATGGTTGACCTGACTAAATGAATAACTGACTAACTGACTAATTCCCTCGCTTATCCTCTCCCCCAACCATCTTCCCTTCAGTGGATAGGAGGAGAGTCTAAGAGGATGCTGGTACGGCAGGGAAAGGCAGCAGTTATTTCTTTCTCTCTCTCTCTCTCGTAATGAAGGGGTTACATCGGCGGCAAGGGTCCCGATTTACTGATACCGGGCTCTTCCAATATCGGATATATCGGTGAACATTTGTTTATATGGAAACTTGTGACCTGATGGGAGTACCGATTAAGTGGGGGGGGGAGGAGGGGAGGAAAAGGATGGGAAGGGAAAGGAATGAAGGGAGGGAGGGAGAGGATGAGAAAGGAGAAGAAAGGATGGGAGGGAGGGAGGGAAAGGATGGGAAGGAAGAGGAAAGGAGAAGGGAGGGGAGATTAAGAACGAGGGAAGGGGGTGAGGAGGGAAAGACATGGGGAGGGGGGGGCAGTGTGAGAGGGGAGGGGATAGGGGAAAGAGGCTACGGCATAAGGGAAGGGGGTGAGAAGGGAATGATATGGGGAAGGGAGAAAAAGGAGACAAGGTGAAGAAATGGAGGGAAAGAGTGAGGAGGGAAAAGGGGGGGGGAGAGGAGAGGGAGGGTAAGGGATTGAAAGGAGAAAGGAGGTTGGGAAGGGAGGAGGGGGAGGGGAGGAGGGAGGGAGATGGGGAGAGAAGAGGGGGATGGGGAAGAGGAAGGGGCCACGGAGAGGAGGGGAAAGGGGGATGGGGAGGAAGGGAGGGCAGAGGGTGAGGTGGGGAGGGTAGGTGAGGAGGGGAGTGATGGAAAAGGGGGTGAAATGAGGGAGGGGAACTGAATGGGAGGAGTGAGGGGAGGGGAAATAAAAGTAAGATCAATGGTAAAAAGGGGAAGAGGCCTTATATAGCAATAGATAGAAAGTGGAGATAATGGAATAACACAGAAAAAAGGGATACTAGAGAAAAGATATTAGAGTTAATAGATAGGGAGCAGGGGAAAGGTGAGACAGGGTCATGCACCAGGGGGAAGGATGGGGGTCATGCGGAAGGGTGTGGGGCCATGTGGAGGGGGTGAGGGTGGGGGGTCACGCCGTGGGTTGCTTTGGGTCATACTCAGGGTGTGGGTGGGTGGGGGTCATGCCGTGGGAAGGGGTGGGGGAGTCATGACGTTAAGGGGGAAAGTGTCATGCAGTGCGGGTGAGGGTGGGGTCATGTGGTGGGGTGAGGGTGGGGTCATGCACAGTGTGGGTGGAGGCAGGAGTGGGGAGTGGAGTCATGAAACGGGAGAGATGGTAGGGGAGTGAGGGAAAGTCATGCAGTAAGGAAGATAGCCATGAAGTGAAGGGAGAGGGTCATGCAGTGAAGGAAAGCTCTCATGAAGCTGGGAGAACGGTCATGCACTGGGTGGAAGGGCTGTGATAAGGCGTCATGAAGTAAAGGGGGAAAGTCATGCAATTAGGGTGTGGGTGGGGGTCATGCAGCGAGTGACTGAGAGGGGGTCAGATGGAGGACAGGGTGGGGTTATGCAGTGGGGGACAGGGTGGGGTCATGTGAAGGATAGCGTGGGGTTATGTGAAGGATAGGGTGGGGTCATGTGAAGAATAGGGTGGGGTTATGTGAAGGATAGGGTGGGGTCATGAGAAGGATAGGGTGGGGTCATGTGAAGGACAGGGTGGGGTCAAGTGAAGGATAGGGTGGGGTCATGCAGTCAAGGATAGGGTGGGGTCATGCAGTGAAGGATAGGGTGGGGTCATGCGCTGGACTGGGTGGGATAGAAGGGTGTGGGTGTAGGATTAAGGGTGGAGTCATGAAGTAAAGAGGAAAAGGTCATGCAGTGTGGGTGGGGTCGTGGAGAGGGAGGGGTGGGGTGAGGAGCAGGGAGGATAGGGTGGAGTGGGGTGGGGTGCAGGGAGGATGGGGTTCGGGTGTCATGAAGTAAAGGAGAAAAGGTCATGCAGTGTGGGTGGGGTCATGCAGCGGGTGGGGTGGGGTGCAGGGAGGGGGGTGGGAGGTCATGAGAGAGAGAGGGAGAGAGAGCAGAACATGAGACTGCCATGCGCACATATCGACCCGCCTGACCTGCCCTACACCACACCACCAACACACCACACCACACGCCACACTGTATCATACCACACCACCACCAAACACCACACCACACCCTCTATCACACCACACCACACGCCACACTATATCATACCACACCACCACCAAACACACCACACCACACCACACCATACCACACACTCTATCACACCACACCACCAAACACCACACCACACACCAAGCCACACTAATCATACCACACCACCACCACACACCACACCACCAAACACAACACAACACGCCACACTATATCACACCACACCATCACCACACCACTAAACACCATACAACATACCACTGAATACGCCACACTATATCATACCACACCATCACCAAACACCACACACCAAGCCACACTATATAATACCACACCACCACACAAGACACCACACTACAGCATACCACACCACCACACAACATGCCGCAACACCACACCAAACCACACACCACACCGTCACACTGTAATACACCACACCACACCACACCACACTACACAAGACTACAAGACAATTTTGGTGGCTTTCTAGATTTCCTAACACCCTTTCCTAAGCGAATTATCCTGGACATTACACCTCAATATCCTTGTATATATATTACTGATGGAAATTATGGATATATTAAATTGACAAAAACAGAACACAGGTAATTTTTTCAGGTATAATAATGCAGACTAAATCGCTAAAGAAAAGGGGCTAAGAAGGCAATCATATCACCTAGAAAACGGCCATCTAACCTTTCTAACTAGCTGCGTTGTTAGGGTAGTTGTGGGATATGCCGTTCTACTCCCCCCCCCCCAATTAGCTTGTTAGTGTAATGGGAAAGGCTCGCTACTGCACCGTCCGCATAACTCCCCTCTCTCTCTCTCTCGCTTCTTGTAAATACTAGATGATTTAGATAGTAATTGCTAGGGTGTGTGTGTGTGAGTGTGTGTGTGTGTGTGTGTGTGTGTGTGTGTGTGTGTGTGTGTGTGTGTGTGTGAGAGAGAGAGAGAGAGAGAGAGAGAGAGAGAGAGAGAGAGAGAGAGAGACTGTTACTGTTATGACGGCTATTTTAGGGCGTCGTCAGCTGTGGGTGTTGGTGCTAGCCTTGTTCTTTCCGACAAGGGGGTTATGTTTTCACCCCTGTTTGTTTGTTTGTTTGTTAGCAGGATTACTCAAAAACTAAGAGAAAGATTTGGACCAAACTTGGTGGGTAGATAGCCCATGTCCCAGGGAACAATCGATTAACTTTTGGCACCGATCCGGATTATATTACAGATTCTGGAACCGGAAAACACTCTTTGTGAAACCCTAATCAGTGAGGAGAAAACCTAACCCATTGTGAAGAGTGGCTTGGAAATTACGTGGCCTTCGTCGGAGAGATGAGCTCCACTGAGTGCCCCCCGTATTTTTATTTTTTTATTTTATTTGTGTAGGAATCAAGGAGTTTAGAATGTTCAAAGTCGAATACACACACACACACACACACACACACACACACACACACACACAAATCATGCTAATTTTAAATCTGTTCTCTTTATGCACACATGTCGATATAGGAATGATATAAAACACACACACACACACACACACACACACACACACACACACACACACACACACACACACGCACAAAACCATGCTCATCTTCTGCACTTGTTCTCTTTACGCACACGTCGATAGTGGAATGATACCTTATAAAAAACGTACACACACACACACACACTCCCACCCACCCACACAAACACACCAAAACACCGACTGAACGAAAAAAATAAATCGCTATGGAAAAAGTGTTCGAGACCTTACTGTGTACATCCCACCTCTGTAGGATCGTCGATGAGGAGGGATGAAGGTACACCAGGTAACGAAGTCTTCAACATACCTGAGGAGAGAAAGAAAAAAAATATTAATAGGAAAAATAATGCACTAAAAATATAAACACAAACTATAAAAAAATCAATTAAAAAAAAATCATTAAAAACACATACTCAAAAATATCATTAAAATAAAAAAAAATATAAAAAAAAAATAAATGAACATACTATAAAAATAATCAATAATAAACAAACTATAAAATCAATAAACAAAAAAAATAAAAAATAAAAAAAATAAAAATCACTAAAAAATAAATTCTAAAGAAAACAATACAAAAAAACAAAACAAAAAATCAAAACTACAAACCTTAAAAAATATTAAAAAAAACACGAAAATAAACAAAAAAAAAAAAGAGATCAGAATAACTCACTAAAATAAAAATAAAAAATAAACGCAAACTATATAAATAAAATAAACACAAACTCAAATAAATAAAACAAACAGTAAGAAAACCCATAAAAGTTAAAAATTAAACTTAAAAAATTCAATAAAACACAAACTCAAAAAAAAAAATCATTACAATTAACTGTAAACATTAAAACACTTCAATGGATATTTATTTTAACGATGAATTTTTACTATAATGAAAATCGTCTGTCATGTGGATTAGTATTTTATTTCCTCATTATCGTTATCATCATTATCATCATCATTATCATCATCATCATCACTATCATCAGAAGACCTATCATTATCGTAAACATCATGAGTCCTATCCTCATCATCGTCGTCATCATCATCATCATCAGTAGCATTATCATTATCGTTAACATTACAACTCTTTATCATCATTATCATCATCAGTAGCATTATCATTATCGTTAACATTACAACTCTTTACCATCATCAATTGTAAGTTAGAGAAGATGGGGTGTATTGGTCAAGAGATGAGAGAGAGTCAAATCATCTTAAATCTTTCCTCCATTCTCTCCCCCTCCTCCTCCCCTAAAACGTCTCTCCATTCTTCTCCCCACCTTCTCCATCCCCCTCTCCTCCCTACCGACCCCACTCCTCCTTCCTCCTCCCTCTCCTCCCCGCTCAAACTCCCCGCCTTTCCATCTTCCTCGCATAAGCACTACTCACCTTTCTCCTTCCTCCCCATCTTCCCCACCACCATATCTCTCCTCCTCACTTCTCCCTACCGTACCCTCTTCTCTCTCTCCTCCCCACTCAAACTCCCCACCTCTCCATCTTCCACCACCACTCCCCTTTCTCCTTCCTCCCCATCTTCCCCACACAGTGTCACCTTTCCTCTACTCCCACCAACAATTCCTTATTCCTCTTTCTCTCCATCACTCCTTGCTCCTTCCCCTCCACCTCCTCATTACTCCCCATCACACCTCACCACCGAACTCTCCCTCCTCTTCCCCACCCTCCCCAATCATCCAAAACCCCATTCCTAATCACGAAGAAGTGGGGTGATTATACGAACTGATACATCGCACTCTCCACCACGCCTCCCTCCCCCTCCTCTTCCTCACCTCCCCCTCTCTCTCCCCAATCATCTCCAACCCCATTTCCTAATCACGAAGAAGTGTGGGTGGTCAAAAAATGCATAAACTCCCGCGAAACACCAGGCAAACTTGGTGGGGAAAAATGGACGAGGGGAAGCAAACTTGTCCGCCTGGTCGCCATCTTGCCACGCCCTGCACACACACACACACACACACACACACACACACACATCAATCTAACCCCCCACACACACACATTCACCTCCCAGACACACATCAACCTACACATACACACACACACACACACACACACACACACACCTCTTATCTCCCTCCTGTATTGCAAACTACACAACGCTATCAAGAACTTGCAATATATATGGAAAAGGGTGCATATTGAGAGAGAGAGAGAGAGAGAGAGAGAGAGAGAGAGAGAGAGAGAGAGAGAGAGAGAGATCTTTTTACTGAGGGTCGGCAGTTAAACCATAAAAAATGAGATAGACAGATAGATAGACAGACAGATAGATACATACATACATAGACAGACGGACAGACTGAGAGAGAGAGAGAGAGAGAGAGAGAGAGAGAGAGAGAGAGAGAGAGAGAGAGCATAATCAGAGATACATAACCTTCCGGAACTGTCTGGTCGAGTAGATAAGGGCCGGAAGTGCTTGAATGGAGGAGGAGGAAGGGAGGAGATGAGGAGGAGGGGAGGAGAAGGGGAGGAGAAACACGGGGAAAATTGATGATGATGATGATAAGGAAGAGGAAGAAGAGGAGGAAGAAGAAGAAGAAGAAGAAGAAGAAGAAGGAGGAGGAGGAGAAACACAAGAGGAAAATTGATGATGACGATGATGATGATGATGAAGATGATGACGACGATGATGATGATGATGATGATGATGATGATGATGATGATGATGATGATGATGAAGAGGAGGAGGAGGAGGAGGAGGAGGAAGAGAAACACAGAGGGAAATTGATGACGATGACGATGATGATGATGATGAGGAGGAGGAGGAGGAGGAGGAAGGAGAGGAAAATGGAGGAAGAAGAACTCAAGAAGGAAGAGGAGAAGACGGAGGAGGAAATGAAGACAGGCAGGGAAGAAAAATTCGGAAATGAAAGAAGAATGAAGAATAAAATGCTGTGAACACGAAAACTTGTGTGAAAAAAAGATGACAGGAACACGATGTAATAAAGAGAGAGAGAGAGAGAGAGAGAGACTTAAACTTGGAGAGACATGCAATCAAGCTCCGTTCCCTCCCCCCTTTCTCTTCTCTTCATCTCCTCCTCCTATTTCTCCCCTCTCCCCTCCCCTCCCCTAGTTTCCTCTCCCCTCCACTCCCTTCTCTTCTCCATGTCCCCCTCTCCCCTCCTCTCTTCTTTTCTCCTCACCCCTCCCCTCCACACCCTTATCTTCTCTCCCTCTCTCCCCTGCTCTCCTCTCCTCTCTCTTCTCCCTTCCACTTCCTTCTCTTCGCCCTCTCCCTGTCCTACTCTCTTCTCCCCCCTCTTCTTTTCTCCCCTCCCCTCCACTCCACTCCCTTCTCTTCTCCTCTCCCCTCTCCTCTTCTCCCTTCCACTCCGTTCTCTTCGCCCTCTCCCTGTCCCACTCTCTTCTCCTCTCCTCCACTCCCCTCTCCTCCACTCCCTTCTCTTCTCCCTCTCTCTCCCCAGCTCTCCTCTCCTCTGTTCTCTTCTCCTAAGGGTTATGAAGGACGAAGAGATAAAAAGAAAATATATATGAAAAATCCAGGAAAATATCTTCAAAAAATGGCAACAATATATATAAAAAAAATCAAAAAAGAGAAAGCCAAAAAAAATAATAATAAAAACAAAAAAACTGCCAAAAAACAGAACAGAAAAAATCCATGAGAAAAATTGGCCAAAAATATGAATGTCCAAAAAAATAAATGCCATAAGAAAAAGCGATAAGGAAAAAAAGGGAGGAAACACAAAAAAAAATCTATAGTAAAAAATTGTCCAAAAAATGAAAAAAAAAAAGTCTCCAGCAAACTAAAAAAAAAAAAAAAAAAAAAAAAAAAAATCTCCATGAGGAAAAAATATTGTCCAAAAAAAATAAGGACACTGCAAAAAATCCCCATGAAAAAATTATCGAAAAAAATAAGGGTAAATCAGGAAATAAGAACTCGAAAAGAAAATGGAAAAAAAAAAAATAGAAGGAATTGGAGGAGAGAACATGATACAGGAGATGGTGGGGAGGGAGGAGGGGGAGTGGGGAGTGGGGAGGGAGGAGGGGGAGTGGGGAGGGAGGAGTGGGGAGGGAGGAGGGAGGAGGGGGAGTGGGGGAGGTGGGAGGGAAGAGGAGGAAAGTGTGGGAGACGAAGACGAGAGAAATGAAACTGAGGGAAAAAGAGGAAGGGGGAGGGAGGGAGGAGAAGATG
>NC_137061.1:2943015-2945515 GCF_032717465.1 Coenobita brevimanus | reverse complement strand
AGGGAGGGTAAGAGAAAAATGGAGGAGGGAGAGACAGGGGGGAAGGGAAAAAGCGATGGTGGAGGAAGGAAAGAGACAGGGAGAAAGAGTGAGGGGAGGGAAAGGGAGGGAGGGAGATAAAGACGTAGGAAGGTGGATGATGAGGGGGAAAAAAATGGGGAGGGGAGGGGAGGGGAGGAGAGAGAGAGAAGGAAGGAAGAGCGTAGGGAGGAAAGGGAGGGGGAGAGGATAGAAGGGAAGGAGGGAGGGGGGAAGAAAAGACTGGGAAGGAAGGTGGGGAGAAGAGACAGGAAGGGAAGGTGGGAAGAACAAACAAGAATGGAAGGTGGGGAGAGGAGACAGGGAGGGAATTGAGGGAGGGAGGGAAGGGAGAATAAAAGAAGAGGAGGGAGAGAAGGGAGAATAAGAGAAGGGGAGGGAGAGTAGGGAGAATAAGAGAAGGGGAGGGAGAGTAGGGAGAATAAGAGAAGGGGAGGGAGAGTAGGGAGAATAAGAGAAGGGGAGGGAGAGTAGGGAGAATAAGAGAAGGGGAGGGAGAGTAGGGAGAATAAGAGAAGGGGAGGGAGAGAAGGGAGAATAAGAGAAGGGGAGGGAGAGTAGGGAGAATAAGAGAAGAGGAGGGAGAGAAGGGAGAATAAGAGAAGGGGAGGGGGTGGGGGAAGGGAAGGGAGAATAAGGGACAGGGAGTGGGAGGAGGGAAGAAAAAGAGACATGGAAGGAGGGGGGAAGAAAAAACAGGGAGGGGGGAGGGGAGGGAGGAAAGAAGATAGGGAGGGAGGGAGGGAGAGGAGGAAGGTAGGAAAGATGATGTCAGATATTGGGAGATTGGGGCGTCAGGGAGAAACTATTGCTCCCACACAAAACACATGACGGAATTGGGAATCAATGTTCTCTCCCTTCCTCTCCCTCTCTCTCTCCCTCCCTCCCTCTCTCTCTCTCTCTCTCTCTCTCTCTGTTTTATCTTCATTTCCATCTTCCCATCTTTTTCCTGATTCACCCCTCCTTCATTCTCTCTCTCTCTCTCTCTCTCTCTTCCCCCCCCACGGACCCTGAGAAGACATCAAAAGGGGAGGCTGACCCCTTTTCCCCTTTCCCTTACTCTTCTCTCTCTCTCTCTCTCTCTCCTCCCCTCCTCTTCTATGCCTACCCCTCACTTTCCTCTCTTATCTCTTCCCTCCCCATTTTCCCCCTCCTCTTCTTTCTCCCCTCTTCCTCCCCCTCCTCTCCCCTACCCTTCCCCTCTCCAACGCATACTCATCATCCTCCTCTCTCTCTCTCTCTCTCCCATCTTTCTCTTTCTCCATCTTCTCCTCTTTTCCTCTTCTCTCTGCCTCGGGAGAATAAGAAATGGGATGAATTATTTATTATAGAGAAATCAGCTTACTTCCTCCTCATCACTCTTTCTTCCTTCTCATTTGTCTTCCTTCTTTTTCCTGCATCTTCCTTCCCCGATTTTCTTCTTTTAAATTTTTCTTTATAATGATGATGATGATGATAATGATAATAGTAATGATAATAATAATAATAATAATAATAATATCACCCTTCTTTCCTTCTCTTCCTGCTTTCCTTCTCACGTCTTTCTCTTTACCCTCTCATCTTTCCTCATCCCTCCCTCCCTCCGTTTCTCCCATCCCTTCCTCTCCTCCATCCTTCCCTTTCCTCCCCATTAAATTCATTCCCGGCCCTCCTCTGCTTCTCCTCCCTATCTCAACCTTCATACTTTATTCATTTTCTTCTTTTTCTTCTCTTCACTCTTCTTCTCTCATTCTGCTCTTCCCTCCCTTCTCTTTATCATCTTCTCTTACATTCTCCCCTCTCTCTCTCTCTCTCTCTCATGATCTATGATATTGGAGGAAAAAATGTCTACCTTTCTATTTTTGGAGGAGGAGGTGGAGGAGGAGGAAGAGGAGGAGGAGTACAGAAAAACGAGAGAGAGAGAGAGAGAGAGAGAGAGAGAGAGAGAGAGAGAGAACGAAATAATCTCATAATCCACTCACTTTTCTACGTAAAATACAACAGCACAATTTTTCAGTAATTAGTAGAATTTAGTACATAATTAGGGTACTTAAAAATGTACTTAGGTGAAGGTAGATTAAAATTACAACTACTATAAATAATTTTTAAATGTACTCTCAAATTTATGAATATTCTCAACTACTCAACTCCTCCTATTTTAACTTGGCCTAAAATTACCATCTGTCTTAAATGCTGAGTAGTAACGAGATTAACCAGTACTAGTCACGAAGAAGTGCAACACAGGGATAGTCTAAAGTTGCCATCTCACTATCTTGAAGGCTGAGTAGTAACGAGATTAACCTGTGCTAGTCACGAAGAAGTGCTACGGAGGGGTATAGCCTAAAATTGCCATCCCTCCATCTTGAATGCTGAGTAGTAACAGTAGATGAAACGAGTGATGGAGGTGCTAGTCACGAAGAAGTGCTACGGGAAGCTACGTGAAATAAGCTGCAAAAGGACGAAAATCTGGGCCAAGTTAAGG
>NC_137061.1:2928015-2940515 GCF_032717465.1 Coenobita brevimanus | reverse complement strand
TCATTCCCTGCATACTCCCCATTCTCTACCTCCTCTCTCTCTCTCTCTCTCTCTGTCCCCTTTCTCCTTTTTTTCCCTCTCCCTTCCTTCCTCTCCAAATTACCATTCTATTCCCTCAATCTCTCTCCCTCTCTCGTCCGCCTGTCTCCCTTCACTTATACGCTGATGAAATATTGCAAGGTGAGAGAGAGAGAGAGAGAGAGAGAGAGAGAGAGAGAGAGAGAGAGAGAGAGAGAGAGAGAGAGAGATAATCGGGTACAGTAATAACAACAGCCAATATATCGATCAAACCTGATTCACTGCACCACACTACCTCTAAACAAAGGTGTGGTGGTGTGGTGTGGTGTGATATGATGTTGTGCGGTGGGGGATGGGGTGGTGTGGTGTGGTGTGGTGTGATATGATGTTGTGCGGTGGTGTGGTGTGATATGATGTTGTGCGGTGGTGTGTGGTGGAGTAGATGCTGTCGCCACTACCACCACACCACACCATAACGCTGTCACCATATCCACAACAACTATGCAGTCACAACCACCACCACCACCATACCCTCTACCACCACCACACCACCACATACGAGATCGTGCTGATAGTATTGAAGGGAACAATAGAGAGAGAGTACAGATAAGAGGATTAGGGCAGCGTGGTGTGGTGTGGTAATATGAATAGTGTGGTGTTTTGGTGGCAGGATTGTGGCGTGGTGTGGTGCGATGTGGTGTGGCTATATTTGTGGTAGGAATGTGGTGTGGCTATATTTGTGGTAGGAATGTGGTGTGGCTATATTTGTGGTAGGAATGTGGTGTGGCTATATTTGTGGTAGGAATGTGGTGTGGCTATATTTGTGGTAGGAATGTGGTGTGGCTATATTTGTGGTAGGAATGTGGTGTGATGTGGTGTTCAGTGGTTATGATGTGTGTGGTGTTGTACTGTGGTTGTGGTAGGAATGTGGTGATTGTGTGGTATGACTGTATGTGGTCTTGTGTGGTGTGATGATATTAATGGCTGGAGTGTGGTGAATGTTTGGTGTGAGTTGTGGTGGTATTAGTATGGGGAGAGTGGTGTGATGTGGTGTGGCGCTGCAGGGTTGTGGAGACTGTGTGGTGTGGTGAAGTTTGTGTGGTAGTGTGTGGTGGGGTTAGTGCAATAAGGTGCGTTGCGGCTACACACACACCACACCACACCACCACTCCACACCACACCACCACACCACACCAATACCTTTAAGATGAGGCAGGTGTAACGTAAGTGTATCTAGTCAATTTTAATCCCCTAACAACACTACTACACCACCTCCCCTTCCCTCCCTCCCTCCCCGTCTCTCCCTAATCTCCCTCTCTCCCTCCCTTAATCCCTCCATTTTTCTCCCTTTATCTTCCTAATCTTTATTTGTTTTGTTCTATGTACGCAAGTTTAATATTTTGTACTCTCTCTCTCCCTCTCTCTCTCTCTCTCACCCCTATGGATTATTTTTTATTTACGGTGCATGGTATGACAGCCTCTCTCTCTCTCTCTCTCTCTCTCTCTCTCTCCCTATCGTTATCATCTAAGCCCACCACCATTGTTCCTTATGGGCTATCTCTCACCATCTCTCTCTCTCTCTCTCTCTCTCTCTCTCTCTCTCTCAACTTTCCTTCTTCTCATCCACTTCTCTCCTGACTTCCTTCTCTCTTTTCTCTTTCTTTCTCCCGCGTCCCCTCCTCCTTTCTTCGTTCGTTCCTTCCTTCTTCCGTCTCTTCCTGTTTCCTTCCTTCCTTCCTTCTCTTTCTCCTTCTTTCCTCCCCATCTGCCTGCTCTCTCTCTCTCTCTCTCCTCCATTCTTTCTGCCCTAATTCCTCCATTTCCTTCTTAATCCTCTCTCTCTCTCTCCGTTCCTTCCTTCTCTTCCTTGTGTTCATCCTTACTTTCATCCCTTCTCCTCCCGCTTCTCTCTTCTCTCCCCGCCACCTTCCCTCTTTCTCCTCCTTCCTCTTGCCTTCCTCCCTCCCTCCTTCTTTCCTTCCTCGTTCCCTCCCTCCCCCTCTCCCTTCCTCCAACCATCCTTCCTCCCTCTCTCCCCTTCATCCATCCTTCCTCCCTCCATCTCTCCCCTCCTCCATCCATCCTACCCCCTCCTTCCTTCCTCGTTCCCTCCCTCCCTCTCTCCCCTCCACCATCCATCCCTCTCTCTCCTCCTTCCTTCCCTCCCTTCCTCCTTCTCTCCCCTCCTCCATCCATCCATCCTGCCTCCCTCTCTCCCCTCCTCCATCCATCCTTCCTCCCTCACTCTCTCCCCTCCCTCCTTCCTTCCTCGTTCCCTCCTCTCCCTCTCTCCCCTGCTTCAATCTTTCCTTTCTTTTTTCCTTCCTTCCTTCCTTCCCTCCCTCCTTCCCTCCCTCCTTCCTTCCTTCCTTCCTTCCCTCCCTCCCTCCTTCCTTCCTTCTGTCACTCAGCGCCATAAATAAGGGCAAGGAAGGACCTGTCAATATTCAGCAATAATTGGGAGGGAGGATTCTTTCTCTCCCTTCCTCCTCCAGCCCTCCACATTTTACCTCCATCTCTCTCTCTCTCTCTTCCTCCTCCAGCCCTCCACTTTTTTACCTCCATCTCTCCGACTGTCCTCTCTCTCTCTCTCCTTTCTTCTCTCCCTTCCTCCTCCACACCTCCACATTTTATCTCCAATTCTCCCACTGTCCTCTCTCTCTCTCTCTCTCTCTCTCTCTTCCAGCCCTCCACATTGTATCTCCAATTCTCCCTCTCTCTCTCTCTCTCTCTCTCTCCCAGCCCTCCACATTTTATCTCCAATTCTCCCACTGTCCTCTCTCTCTCTATCTATCTATTTGCATCCATTCCAATCTCATACCTCCTTTACCTCACTCCTTGCCCCCCCCCCTCTCTCTCTCTCTATCTATCTATTTGCATCCATTCCAATCTCATACCTCCTTTACCTCACTCCTTGCCTCAATCTCTCTCTCTCTCTCTCTCACTCCCCCCCCCCCGCGTTCGTAGCCTGATTATACATTATTCAGTGTAATTATGTCTTGACCTTCCCCCCCCCTCTCTCTCTCTTCCTCTTTCTTTATTTTTCTCTCCTCTCTGCTTATCCACTCATATCTTTTTTTCTATTCCCTATCTATCTATTTATCTGTCAACCCATTTATCTATCTATTTATCTAGTCCAACTCAATCTTATCAACCTGACATTTCTCTCTCTCTTCTTTCCCTCTTCTCCACTTCCTTCCTTCTCTCTCCTCTTTTATCTTCCTCCCCTCCTCTTCCGTTTCCTCTTCCCTGCTTCCTTCCTCTGGCCACCGCACCTTTTCCTCTTCCTCTCATCTTCTTATTCCTCCTCTTCCTCCTCCTCCCCCTCCTCTACGTTGGTTTATAATGTCATGCCGTAACTATTATTTTATTTGTTTACTTTCTCTTTCAGGTTACTCTATCGGGTAGCTTATAGATAAAGTATTATAGAATGTGACTTTTCCTTTCCAGTGTTTCCTATAAAATTTCCATGTCAGTTTTTCCATGCTGCATGGTGGTTTTTCTCACTTTTTCCTGGAGGGTTTGGTGGTGGGGGGAGCCTTCTTGCTTTCCTATCCTTATCCTTCAACATGTAGAGTTAGATCTTGTAGTCATAGTTTTCTCTAACAAGCAGCCTCGAAAGGACCATAAGGTCTGTTGCTGTTTGCTTTCCTGTGTAATCCTGTGTAATCCTCCTCTTTTTTGTCCTCCTCCACACACACACACACACACACACACACACACACACACATTTTCTGTCTGTCTGTCTGTCTCTCTCCACCTTACCTTTCTTCCTCCCCATTCTCTCCTCTCTCTCCTCACCCCAAGCCGTCTTCTTACCTGTAAAAACAATAAGAAAATAATCAAGAAAAAGGAAATAATTATAAGAAAATAGAATGTCTCATAATTTCTTTAAAAAGAATACGCAATAATTTGTCTTAAATATTTATAAGAAAATATCCATCTATCTAAATCTGTCTATTTATCTATCTATCGTGGAACCCATATTGTCCTGTATCTATCTAATCTTTAGTTATTATTATTATTATTATTATTATTACTATTATTATTATCTTCATCACTACTACTGCTATTATTACTATTATTATTATTATCATCATCACTACTACTGCTATTATTATTATTATCATTATCACTACTACTACTACTATTATCACCATCATCATCACCACCACCACCACCACCACCACCACCACCACCACCACCACAAACAAAAGGTAATCTAGAAATCCAAGCCTTACCTGAGATATACACCTTAATCTCTCTCTCTCTCTCTCTCGTAATCTTCCATCCTTCGCTTATCTTCCTCTCTCTTATGCACCAATTTTTACTCTCTCTCTCTCTCTCTCTCTCTCACACACAAACTCTCCCTTCTTTCCATTTCAATTCTCTCTCTAGCTTACCCTCCCATCTCTCTCTCCTCCATCTCTCCTTCCCTTCCTCACTTTCCTCTCAATCTTTTCACCTTACCTTCAATCCTCCCTCCCTCAAACTCATCCTCCTCTCCATCTCTCCTCCACTTCTCCCTCTTCCCTCCACCTCTTCCTCTTTCCTCCATTGTTCCCTCCTCCCTCCAGGTCTCCCTCTCCCTTCGTCGTTCCTCAATCTCTCCCTCAATTTCATCCTTCTCTCCCTCTCTCTCCGTCGTTCCTCCCTCTTCCCTCCATCTCTCCCTCTTCCCTCCCTCTTTCCTCCATCTCTCCCTCTTCCCTCCATCCCTCCCTCTTTCCTCCATCCCTCCACCAGCAGAGGGAAGATTGTGTATTAGCATGGAGCCAGGTTATCAACTCTTCATCTGTGATAAATCCAGATGAGGCGCTCTCTCTCTCTCTCTCTCTCTCTCTCTCTCTCTCTCTCTCTCTCTCCGTGTGTGTGTGTGTGTGTGTGTGTGTGTGTGTGTGTGTGTGTTTCTTTCCATAGCTTTTTCCCTTTCTCCAATCTCTCTCTCTCTCTCTCCCATTTAATCACTGGCAATTACACTTTACGCTTAAAGAGAGAGAGAGAGAGAGAGAGAGAGAGAGAGGGAGAGAGAGAGAGGTATGGCAGGCACGAGGTAAACAGAAGCACGTTAATCAATTCCCAGGTGAAGCTTCCAACCTGAACAGTATTGGCAGGGTGGGGTAGGGTGGTAGGGTGAGGCAGGATGAGGTAGGTAGTATGAGGCAGGGTGAGGTAAGTAGTATGAGGTTGGGTGAGGTAGGTAGTGTGAGGTTGGGTGGTAGGGTGAGGCAGGATGAGGTTGGTAGTATGAGGCAAGGTGGTAGGGTGAGGTAGGTAGTATGAGGCAGGGTGGTAGGGTGAGGCGGCAGGATGAGGTAGGTAGTATGAGGCAGGGTGGTTGGGTGAGGAGGGTGAGGTGGGTAGTATGAGGCAGGGTAAGGCAGGGTGAGACTGAGTGAGGCAGGGTAGGGAAGGCAGAGTGAGGCAGGGAAAAGAACTATCAAGAGGTAAGGGGAAGAAGATTGATGGCAGAGTGAAATAGGCAGGGTGAGGTAGGTAGGGTGAGGGGGGGGATAGGGAGGCAAGAAGCAGAATGAAGACGGGGGAGGGATGAATTGGCAGGGGGGATCAGGGTGACAGGGTGAGGCAGGGAGAGGACGTAAGGGAGAGCAGAGTAGGGGTGGGATATTGATCATGGGGTGAGGGAGGCAGGGTGAGGAAGACAAACAGGCAGGGTGAAGTGAATAATGGGATGAAGATAGGGTGAGTGAAAGGATAGGCAAGGTGAGGCAGGGTGAAAATGAAGGTGCAAAAGAGGGAGAGGGAGTTGAACAGGGAGGGTGGTAGGGTGGCAGGGTGAGGCACGGGGGATAGGGTAAAGCAGGGGGAAGTAGGGTGAGGCAGGGAGAGTGAGAGCAAGAAGCAGAGGAGGAGGAGGAGGAGGGAGAACAGAAGGCGTAGGGAGAAAGAAAACGGGGCGGGAGAAGAGAAAATGGGGGAGACTAAGGAAAAAAACAGAAAACGAATAAAAACATTGAAAACAAAGACACAGGAGATAAAAATAAGTCAACAATAAGAAAACAGAACGAAAACTGACGAAATAAAATCATAAATAAGACTAAAAATAAAAGAAAATGGAAAAAATACGAATAATCAGAAAAACCATAAATATAAACACGAAAAATTCTGGGATGAAAGATAGTAAAAATGTGAGAGAGAAAAGTGAGAGAAAAAAAAAAGAAAGAAAATCATATAAACTTTGGGAAATGCAAAAATAAAAGTGAGGCGCAAATATCGGATTTGAGAAAATATGAGAAAGCGAGAGAGAGAGAAATAATGGGAGCGGAAAATTGAGAGAGAGAGAGAGAGAGAGAGAGAGAGAGAGAGAGAGAGAGAGGATGTAAAGCGTCAACCACTCCTAATAAAAATCTCCCTCAATTTTCCCTCCAGCCTGCAATATTGGCTAGACCCCCCTCCCTTCCCCCTCCCCGCTCTCTCTTCCCCCTCCCCCCACCGTCATGCTAGTGGGGGAGGGGGATGCAGGGAAGGGGGGGGAAAGAGGAGAGAGAGAGTAGGAGAGGGAAAGAAAAGTGGATCGGAAGAGATGCGAGGAAGAGAGATGGAGAGAAAAGAAGGTAGATGGGGAGGGAGGGAGAGAGAGAGAGAGAGAGAGAGAATACAAAGGAGTACAAAGGAAAGCAAACAGCAACAAACCTACTGGGCCTTTCGTGGATGTTAGGTATAAGGAAGGATATATTAAAACTTATCTATCAGTTAAAGACAAGGATAGAAATGCAAGACGGCTCCCCCCCACCCATCCACCCACCAGGAGAAGAGATGAGAAAAAAGGAGAGAAGAGATGGGAAGAGGAGAGAGGACAAGAGAAGGGAAGAGAAGAGGAGTTGACAGAAGAGAAAGGAAGAGAAGAGAGGAGTGGACAGAAGGGAAGAGGAGAGAAGAAACAAGAGACGAGGAGAAGAAAATGAAAATAGAAAAGACACGAGTGACAGAAGTGAAAGTGAAGATGAGTAGAAGTGGGAAAATATAGTAACAGAAAAATTAAACAGAAAAGAAGGAGAAGGAGACCGGAAAGGTGGACGGGAGGGAGGAGGCAGAGAAGTAAAGAGGGGAAGAGGGGAGAGGAGACAGAAAAGAGGGGAGGGTTTGAAGGAATAGAAGGAAGGGGAGAAAAGGAGGACGGGAGGGAGGAGGCAGAGAAGTGAAGAGGGGAGAGGAAAGGAAAGGGGAGAGGGGAGGGCTAAAGGGAGTGAGGCAGGAAGCAGAATGTAAACAAAGTGGAACAGAGAGGTGTTGAAGGAAGAGAGGGTTGGCTGGGGTGATGAGGGAAGGGGGGGAGGGAGGAAGGGAAGCAGGGAGGAAGATGGGAGGGAAGGATGAACGAGAGAGGGAGGGAGGGATGGAAAGGCTGAGGGAGAGTGGGAAGGAACGAGAAAGGGAGTGAAGGATGGAAACAAAGAGGAAGGGGGGAAAGGGGAAGAAGTGAGGGGAAGGAGGGGAGGAAAGTAAGGAGGCAAGGAATAAGTAGGGGAAGGAAATAAGGAAGAAATAAGGAAGGAAATAAAGAAGAAAACTAGGAAGGAAATAAGGAAGAAATAAGGAAGGAGATAAGGAAAGTCTTAACTCGTAGAAAATAAATCCTTAAATCCTTCCTTGGGCGATTTAGAGTCAATCTCCCGCTCTATCTAAGGTTAAATCCCACCTCAATTTACCCTTTAATTAACAAGATCATATAATTGACTCTGCCTATACTCCTTCTACTTTAACTTGGCCTAAAATGGATCACTATACGCCTTTCACTTATACTTGGTCTAAAATTGATCTCTCTCTCCATCGTGAATGCAGAGTTACGACAAGAGGTTAACACTGGAGTATGCTGCTATAATAGTCACGAGGAAGTGCAGGATGAGAGAGAGAGAGAGAGAGAGAGAGAGAGAGAGAGAGAGAGAGAGAGAGAGAGAGAGAGAGGCAGGATGTGCAGAAGAAAAGATGGGAGAAAAGCTTTTAACAGTTTTCCCTGACAAAAGAAAGCAAGAAAATGGGGACAAGGGAAAAGAGAAAGAGGAAAAAGGCAAAAGAAAGAGAGAAGAGGAAAAAGAAGAGGAAAAAAAAGAGGAAGGGGGAAAGGGCATGTTGAAAAACTGAAAGTGAAAAATGAAAGTGTAAAAATGGAAAGAAAGGAGAAAAATGAAGAGGTGGTGTGGGAAGGAGGAGAAGTGGAGGGGAGAAGGATGGAAAGAGAGGTGTGGGGAGAAGAATGGAAAAGAGAAGAGAGAAGTAAGAGAAGTGAGGGGAGAAGAATGGAAGAGGAGAGAGAAGAGAAGTGAGGGGAGAAGAATGGAAAAGAGAAGAGAGAAGTAAGGGGAGAAGAATGGAAAAGAGAAGATGTAAGGGAAGAAAGAAGTGAGGACAGAAGTGGGGGGAGCAGTGAAGTGAGGGGAGAAGAGAGAAGAGGGGAGAAGGATGGAAAAGAGAAGAGAGAAAGGAGGGGAGGAGGGACAAGCGAGAAGAGAAATGAGAAGCGAGGGGAGAAGCTAATACAAGGGTGAGAAGAGAAAGGAGGAGAGAAACGAGAAGAGAGGCCAAAGGAGGAAGAAGAGAAGTGGTAGTGTATAGAGAGAAGACTGAAGAATTTGAGGAAGTGAAGAGAGAAAAGAGTGAGTAAAGAGGAGTGACAGGAGAATAAAAGAGAGGAAGTTGGGAGAAGGGAGGAGAAAAAGAAGAGAACTGAGGAAGACGAAGAGGGGAAGGAAGGGATTAGGTAGAGGAGGACTGTGGGGGACAAGAGTAGAGAACAGAGGAAAGAGGAATTAGGAGAAAAAGAGAGAGAAATGGAGAGGAGGAAAGAGGAACGAAAGGGAAGCGAAGAAAACGGAGAGAAGAGAAGCGCAAGTGAGGGTAAACTAGGGTATATGGCGATAGAGATCCATTAGGTTGAAGATAAACATTCACTAACCACCACCACCACCACCACCACCACCACCACATCACTACCATCACCACCACACCACTATCATCACCAGATATAACCCTTTCACCACCACCAACACCACCCCTACTACCACCACTACCATCATCAGACCTAACCCTTTCACCACCAACACTGCCCCTACTACCACCACTGCCATCATCATCATCATCATTAAACCACAACTCTTTCTTTCATCACCATCATCACAACCATCATTAAACCTAACCTTTTCACCACCACTATCAAAACAGCCAGTCATCACCATCATCATCGTCACTATACCTAACCCTCTCACCAGCATCACCACAATTATCACCATCACATCACACACACACACCACTACTTCATAACGCCACTACAACTACCACCACCACCACTGCCATCACACCATCACCATTCTCCACCACCATTGCCATCATCACCATCACCATTCTCTCGCCATCACCATTAACCAACACTAGCATTAATTACATCACGTCATTAGCCAATCAAAACGCGGCTTATTCTCTCTCTCTCTCTCTCTTTTTCTCTCCCCAATGACCTACCTGCAAAACAAACTTATCTACCTCCCTCCTACCTACTCATCAACCTAACTACCTTCCTGTCTACCTACTTATATACCTAAACGTTCATCTACCTGTCTATCTACTAAACTATCTATCTTCCTACCTACTTCCCTACCAACATGATGTCCTACCCACATACCTACTTACCTCTTTCTCTCCCTACCCACCCTACTTACCTACCTACCTACCTACGTCAGAAGGAAGAGTGTATTATTCAAGAAACACATTAAGAGAGGCATAAAACTCTCTCTCTCTCTCTCTCAGGATTCCGCAATATTCGTTTCTTCCTTCCAAATTACTTTCTTTCTTACCAATCTTCCTCCTTCCTCTCCTTCCCATCTTCCTCCTCCTCTCCTTCATTTATTCACATGTTCCTTTCTTCCTTCCTTTCATCCATGCATTTCTTCCTTCATTCCTTCTTCTATCTTTCCTTCACTGCTTCCTTCCATCTTATTTTTTTTCTCTTCACATTCCTTCCTTCAAACTATCCATCTGTTCCAGCCTTTCTTCTTTCCATCCATCCTTCCTTCCTTCCTTTCTTTCTTTTTCATCATACCCTCATCCATTCCTTCTTCTACCTTTCCTTCATTTCTTCCTTCCATCTTTCCTTTTTCTCACATTCCTTCCTTCACGCCTTCCACCTAGTTCAGCCCCTCTTCTTTCTATCCATCCATCCTTCCTTCTTTCTTGCCTCCCTCCTTTCTTCCATCTTTTTACTCTCCCTTCCTTCAGTCACTTCATTTAATCTTCCTTCCCTCTCCATACATTCAGCACATCATCCATTCATCTCTCTCTCTCTCCTTCCCTTCCTTCGTCTAATCCATCCATCCGGTTTCCCTTCTTCCTTCCATCCCTCTCTTTCCTTCTTTCCTCCCCTTCCTCTTTCCTTCCGTCCATCCCGTCATTCATCTCCTCCCTCATTTCCTTCTTCCTTCATATCTCCCTGTTCATTCACCTTTCCTTCATTCCTCCCTTCTATTCATTTACCTATCCTTTCTTCCTTTCCCCCTCCCCTTCCTCCATCTATATATCTTCTCTCTACTCCTCTCCTTCCTTCATCTGTATTTCTTCTCTCCACTCCTACTCCTCTCCCTCTCTCCTTCCTTCAGCTATACTTCTCTCCACTGCTACTCCTCTCCCTCTCTCCTTTGCTCCTTCCTTCCTTCCTGTACATTCTTCTCCTAATGTTATTTCCTTCTCTCACATTACTGTCCTTTCATGACCCACTTCTCCCTCCTTCCTTCCCTCCCCTTCCTTCGGTTCTCCCTCTCTCCTTTCCCTTCCTCCATTCCTTCAATCCGTTCATCCATCCTTCTCTCGATCTATTCATCCATACAACTTTCCTACTTTCCTTCTTCTTTTGTCTGCTTCCATCCTCCCTCCCTCTCTCCCATCCATCCATCCTTCTTCTCCTCCATCCTACCAACCTTTCTCCTTTTCTTCTGTCCTTCTCTCCCTGTTCTCTCACTCTCTCTCTCACTGCTTCATATTTGCTGCATTCCTATTGTTATTATTTCTTTTCCTTCACACATTATCCTTCCATGACGGGTCCTCTTTCCTTCTTTCTCTCCTTCTTCCTCCATCCCCTTCCCTTCCTTCCTTCCTTCTCTCCTTCTTTCATTCTTCCTCCATCCCCTTCCCTCCCTTCCTTCCTTCCCTCCTTTCATTCTTTCTCCATCCCCTTCCCTTCCTTCCTTCTCTCCTTCTTTTATTCTTCCTCCATCCCCTTCCCCTCCTTCCTTACAATTCATCCATCCATTCATGCATCTAACCTTCCTTTCTTCTCTTCATCCACTCATCCATCCATCCTTCTTTCCCTCCCTTTCCTCCCATCTCTCTCTCTCTCTCGTTATTATCTTTCAATGGTCGCTTCTCCTTCCTCCGTGTAACGACTCTTCTTCCTTTCCTCTTTTCCTCTCTTTATCATGCCTCTCTTTCTCTCTTTCTTCCCTCTTTTCACTTAGTCTTTCTTGTTTTCTTTATTCTCTCTCTCTCTCTCTCTCCGCACTCCTCCCACTGCTCCACTTTTTCCCTCTCTCCTCCGCTCCTGTCCTACTTCTTTCTTTCCTCCATCTCTCCTTCTCTCACTGTCCTACTTTTTCCCTCCCTCCCTTCCTCCTCCTCCTCCTCCTCCTGTAAATGTCTCGTATCTTCTTTCCTTACTTAATCTCTCTCTCTCTCTCTCTCTCTCTCTCTCTCTCTCTCTCTCATCCCTTACATATATGCATTTATATTGATCTTACTTTCTTCCTTCTTCAGTTCCTTCTTTTTCTTTCCTTCATTCCTTCCATTCTTTCTTTCTTCATTCCTTCCTTTCCTTCCTTCCATCCATCCTTCCTTTTATTTTTCTTTCCCTGCTTCCTTCCTTCCTTCTTTTCTTCCTTCCACCCATCCATCCATCCTTCCTTCCTTCCTTTTCTCCTTCTTCCTTCCTTCCTTCCTTCACTGGGGTAACATGACTAACATTTTCGCCTAAGGAGTTTCCAGACGCATTAGCGGTGTTCTTCAGGCTTTTTTCTTCCTTCATTTCTTCATTCACGCACTTTTTCCTTCATTTCCTTCATCTACTCAGCATCTTCCTTCTTCCTTCATTCGTCCATTCATCCCGCCTTCTTCCTTCACTCAGTCAAATTTCTTCCTTCCTTCATTCTTTCATTTTCTATATCTATTCAGCACCTAATTCTTTCTTCATTTGTTCATTCATCCGGTCTTCTTTCTTCATTCAGTCAAACCTCTTCCTTCCTTCATTCTTTTTCTACATCTATTCAGCATCTTCCTTCTTCCTTCACTCAATCTTCTTTTCTTCATTCATACATCTTCCTTCCTCCTCCATCCCACCTTCCTTCACTTAGCCAATCATCTTCCTTCACTCACACTCCTCTTCCTTCCTTCATTTTCTTGGGATCCTTCTTCTTTCCTTCCTTCATCCAGCCTTCTTCCTTCACTTCCTTAATTTTTCACATTCACCCTCATTCTCATTCATAATT
>NC_137061.1:2875515-2920515 GCF_032717465.1 Coenobita brevimanus | reverse complement strand
CTGTGTATTTGGCTTGTCCCGTTACCATACACTCTCTCTCTCTCTCTCTCTCTCAGCACCTACTAATCCCATCCCATCCACATCCATCACACCACATGTCCACATTCACACTCCCCACACCCCATCAATACCCCCACACCCACACCTACACCCACATCCACACTTTCCACCCACATTTCACACCCACTCTCTGCACACCCACAAAAACACTTACCACTCACTTCATCCTCCAACATTTCTCTCGCCCCAACACAAGACAGTCAGATGATGGATGGCTCTCCCCCCACCCACTCCCCCACCCCACCCCCTCTTATCTCAGGCCTATCTGGGGAGGTTGGACAGGGGGAGGAAAGGTGGGGGTGGGGTGGGGTAGGGAGCCTTACTTCTTCCCTCCTTCCTAATCTCTCCCCCTCCCTTCCTACCTACCTACCTACGTGGGTGTGGGGAGATGTGAGGGAGACCTGGGTGGGGTGTAAGACGGGGAGGAAATGGAGGGGTAAGTAGGGGGTGCTTGCTTTTCAACCTCTCTCCTCCTGCTCTACCCACCAACCCATTTCCAATCTACCCACCTACCTACATATCCACGTACCTGTCTATCTACCTGTAAATACTGAAATCTATTTTACTCACCACTCTCTCTCTCTCTCTCTCTCTCTCTACACACACACACACACACACACACACACACACACACACACCAAAAATTACACCACTAACTTCAATCACGCGTTACATACAACTAAATACAACACTAGAATATAGTGCTTGTCACGAAGAAGCGCTATGGAAAGGATGTGGAGCCGTAGTATAGTCTTATTCTGGCACTAAATTGGTATCTCTCCATCTTGAATATTCAGATGTAAAATATAACACCCGAATATGATGCTAGTCACGAAGAAGTGCTAGGGAAAGGATGTGGAGCCGTAGAGATGTAAAATATTAACACTTGAATATGATGCTAGTCACGAAGAAGTGCTAGAGAAAGGATGTGGAGCCGCAGAGATGTAAAATATTAACACTTGAATATGATCCTAGTCACGAAGAAGTGCTAGAGAAAGGATGTAGAGCCGTAAAGATGTAAAATATTAACACTCGAATATGATCCTAGTCACGAAGAAGTGTTAGAGAAAGGATACAGAGCCGTAGAGATGTAAAATATTAACACTCGAATATGATGCTGGTCACGAAGAAGTGCTAGGGAAAAGATATAAAGCCGCAGTATTGCCATAGTAAGCTACAGGAAATAAGCTGAAAAATGACGAAAATCTGGGCCAGATCAAGGTGAGCGAAAGGTAATGAACTCAGGTAATCAAATAAGCAGGTAAAGACCATAATATATACAAACTTACCGAATCTGACAAAAGGACGAAGAGATATGCAAAGGGACAATCCTATTAGGGAGTAACGATGACCATGTGAGCGAAAGTGAATGAAAATGAGAGACTAAACTAAATGGGAATGAACATGTGAGCGAAAGTGAATGAAAATGAGACTAAACTAAATGGGATGACACTCACACCCTCCCCCACAACGCGTCTGAACGATACATTACGGTACGAGATGCATAATAGGAAAAAAAAAAAAAAAAGCGTGGTTTTGAACGATGATTTTTTATTTGAGACGAAAATATGTAAAATAAATAAATAAATAAATGAATGAATGAATCACCACCATTATCATAAACATTATCATAACCATTATCACCATCACCAACATCACCATCATCACTATCACCATCATCATCATCATCACCACCACCAATACCATCATCATCATCATCACCACCACCACCAATATCATCATCATTATCATCATCATCACCACCACCACCCACCACCATCACTATCATTATCATCACTATCACCATCATCATCATCATTACCATCATCATCAGTGAATTGCATAAGGTAAGTAGGCAGGTAACTAGGTAAGTAGGTAGGTAGGGTGAGAGAGAGAAAATGAGAAAGGTAGGAAGGTAGGTAGAGAGAGAGGGAGAAAGGGAGGGAGGCAGAGGTGAAGGGAGCGAGGATGGAAGGGAGGGAGAAAGGCAGGTAGGTAGCCAGGTAAGAGGGAGGGAAGGAGGGAGGTGTAAAGAAAGGAAGTGAGAGAGGCAGGGAAGGAGGGAGATGTAAAGAGAGGAAGGGAGAGAGGCAGGGAAGGAGGGAGGTGTAAAGAGAGGAAGGGAGAGAGGCAGGGAGGGAGGAAGGGAGGGAGGGAGGTATACAGGGAGGGAGGGAGGGAGGGAGGGAGGATAAGCTGACTGTACGACTTCAGGGAGTTGGGAGTTGAGGTCACAGCTTGGTAGACAGGGAGGGAGGGAGGGAGGGAGGAAAGGAGAGGAGAGAGGGAAGAGTGGGAAGATAGTTGGGGGAAGGGAAGATAGGTAAGGGAGGAGGGGAGGTAGGAGGGAGGTGTGGGTGGCAGGAAGAGAAGAAAAGTTGGGAAGGGGTAAGCAAGGTAGGTAGGTAGGCAGATAATAAGAGATAGGTAAGGATAAAGGTAAGTACGTAAGCAGGTGGGCAGGCAGGTAAGTGAAGGGGGGGGGGGATAGTGGCTGTGTGGGTAGGCAGGAAAAGAGAAAGTTAGGCAGAAAAGGGCGGTACACGATCAGCTACACCCTAAAATTACACCTACACCCTAACCTGCCACCTGATACACCCTATCACACCCTCCCGCACCCTATAACACCTCCAGCACCAACACTAACACCCTCATACACTTCCAACACTCAACACCCACTCTCCTACATCCTACACCCTCTCCAGCACCCTACACACATCCCTATACTCTTCTACACCCTCACCACCCTACTGTCACCTCATCTACACCCTCCTACACCCACACCACACCCTAACACATTCACTTACACCCTCCTACACCTCCAGACCACCTTCCTCTCCTCTCACACTAACTCAGCTACACATTCCTACACCCTAATCTCATCCTATTATTCTCCCCACACCCTACATCCTTCCTACACCCTCCCACACCCTAAATTATTTCTACACCTCTCCCTACACCCAAATCTCAACCCTCCCATTCTCCCTACAGCCTTCCTACACCTCTCCCTACACCCAAATCTCAACCCCCCCATTCTCCCTACACCTCTCCCTACACCCTCCTACACCCCAGCATCCGGTATACCCTCACACCATCTCACCTTTAAGAAACTAATTGACAAACAGGGAACCCAACGCCCACACCCCGCTCTCGTGTGGTAGGGTGGGGTGGGGTGGTGTGGTGTGGTGTGGTGTGGTGTGGTGGGCTGGGCTGGGTTAGATCGGGGTGTGGTGGGTTGAGTTGAGTTGTAGTGTGGTGTGTTGTGGTGTGGTGTGGTGGGGTGGATTGAGTTGGGGTGGGGTGTGGTGTGGTGGGGTGGATTGAGTTGGGGTGGGGTGGGGTGGGGTGGGTTGGGGTGGGGTGGGGTGGGTTGGGTTGGGGTGGGGTGGGTTGGGATGCGGTGTGGTGTGGTGCGGTGTGATATAACACATAAAGGCAGAATACAAAAGAGGGGTAGGTTGGGGGTATGTGTTGGGGGTAGGGGGAGGGGCAGGGGTGACAGGTGCAGGTGACAGGGGGGGAGGGGAGGGGGGATCATGGAAGAGGATGAAGTTGAAGGAATGGGAAGGGAAGGGAAGGGAAGGGAAGGGAAGGGGAAGGAAGAGAAGAGAAGAAGTGGATCATGGAGCGGGAGGGGAGGGGAGGGGAGGGGAGGGGAGGGGAGGGGAGGGGAGAGAGAGAGAGAGAGAGAGAGAGAGAGAGCGCTAATATATGGACCCCAGTGGTCATCTCCCATCTCCCTTAACCCTCTCTCTCTCTCTCTCTCTCTCTCTCTCTCTCTCCCTCTCTCTCCTCCCTTTTATCTCACAACCTTAGTCCCAGCCTACCTTACTTTTCTTCCCTCCCTCTTCTTTCTCTCTCTCTATCATTTTCTCTCCCTTCCTCCTTCCCTTTGTCTTCTCTCTCCTCCATCTCTCTCCCGGCCCAACCACTGTCTTCTTTCTCCCCCTCCATCGTCTCTCCCTTCTCTCTCTCTCTCTCTCTCATCTCAGTCACAAACCACATTATTATTCCTTCCTTTCATTTTATAATTCTTACGTCTTCTCACTCCTTTTCCCTTCTTTCATCTCATTCTCTCCCTCCTTTCTTCCTCTCTTCTCCCTACTTCCCTCCCTCATTTTTCTTTTCCTTCCCACTCCATTCCTTTCATTCTCTCCCCCCCCCCATGTTGCACGTCTTTCTCCCATTCAAGTGACAATTTATTTTTCCTTACCTCCCCCTTCTTGTCAGCGTCTCTCTCTCTCTCTCTCTCTCTCTCTCTCTCTCTCTCTCTCTCTCTCTCTTCGAAGCCAGGCAAGTAGTTGTTATTGTCCAACAATTTTTGTTTTTCCTACTAACATTAATTTTTACAACGAAATATCTCCCCTATATCTTTACAGGTAAGACAGAACTGTATTTTCATATGCTGTGACTGTTCAGGTGATAATACTTGTTTGTGTATTGTATGAGTGTTGTGACTTGTTTGTTGTTATATTTCAGGTTGTAGTATAGTCTTATTTCTTCATTCCAGGTAATGGTCAGCTTTCCATTCCACATAACCTATGTAATATAATATGTGATTACTGATAAATACTCTGCAGGTACGTTACTAACAAATAAGGTAGCCATTCCTGCACAGTTTTCAACAGCGACAAGATCATCACCAGCAAAACCTTCACCTGTAACTATTGCATAAACTGTAGCTAATTGTTTTGCAAGCAGATTTTGTCAAAGTAACTGAATCTTGTTCCAATATTTCTTCCAGGAGCTAATCTGTAATATCTGATTCTTCTAAGTCTTCACAGTAACTCTGAATTTCAGAATGCCGCGGAACATTATTTGCAAAGCCTGCCCCTGCAGTTTCACCAGATCCTTTTATACAGACCGCTCTTTTGTTTGAAGGATGTGCAAATTATGTCAAAGTCAGGAAGACAAGCTAACTGAGGCTACAAACAAAATGAACAGCCTAAACCGTAAAGTAGCTGGGGTTCACTGCAAGTAATGTCGGACACACTGTGGAGGATAGTGCCACTGCTCGGCCAATCGCTGTCCAGGTTGACCATCCTCCACCTGCTGTACAGTAGTTACTTCTACCCCCACTGTACAGAATGAATTGCAGCCAGTGCGGAATGGTGCATGGTTTGCGAGAAAAAGAAGCATCATTCCAATAACCACATGCAATATACAGTATTTCAGGTCAGGTCTCCTGTTTGGTGAGCCACAGCTCGCAAATGCAAGTATTTTTTCCATTTGGCGAACAAATTTTACATGCAAGTCGCCTTTTGGTGAGGAGAAAATACATCCACTTCAAAACCCAGGAAACTGCAAAATAAGTAAATCTCACTTAAATGAACAAAAAAGCACGTCGCGATCGATTATTAAGCTGTTCCTTGTCACCACTGTGGATGTTTAAAACCTCATTATATGATTCTAATCATCACATAATATAATAAATGTATATATTAATTACTCGCAAAATATTTCGGCTGGTAGTCAGTTTGGCTACTAAAAATTTATTTGGCTCGTAAATCTGAAACCTTAGGAGCCAAATGGCTCACAACCATCGGCAGTTTGCAAAAGCCCTGCAGGTTCTTGCAGAAGTAGAGGAAACGCCCCAGTGGGCATGGGTTGTGGGGGACTCCGTCATCCGTGGTCAGCTGGTGGAATTTTGCAGCTGGGCACCCTCTAAACGAAAGCATTTTTGTATTCCAGAGCAGGAGAAGACAACGTAAGACAGCCTGTGGATGATGTTTTTGAGAAAGTGGAAAATGACAGCCTCGTTATCATTCATACATGTACCAATGTCATGTGAACCCGATCAGAGGAACTGATAGAGAAGTACAGACAAATGATCCGATGCTACAAGGAGAAAACAAATAACATTTTAATTTCAGGCATACTCTCAAGGACTGATGCAGGGAATGCCTTCTTCAGCAGATCGATGAGTACAAATAATAATGTTGTCACTTTGTTTACCGGAAGGAATTGAGTTCATCAACATGTGGAACCAGTTTTATGAGCTGCAAACACTACTTGTGAATGATGGACTGCACTTGAACACCATTCGTTCTGCCAGTCTTGGTCGTTTGCTTAGTGATGCAGTTCGTTCTGCCCATCTTGGTCATTTGCAGTAAGTTTTTTCTGATATAAAAACAAACATCACGGGAGGCAAACGTAATTGTTATATGATCCGATAAATCAATATGTAATGAAAGTTCCCCACATCGGAAAGGAGAACACATTAAAGCTCTTCTTGTAAATGCAAGCAGTCTGTGTAATAAATGGTCTGATTTACGGGCACTTGTCTTTACTGAAGATTATGACGTAATTGGTGTAACAGAATCGCAGCTGAATACTGAGCAAAGAGATTTTCTAGCAGTTTAATTTACCAGGCTATCACATTTTCAGTAGTGAAAGGAAGAACAGATCAGGGGGTGGTGTGTTGTTACATATTAAATCAAGATTTCATCCAGTTGTAATTACCAAGCCATGTATTGAAAACACTGACACTACTGACATTCAGCTTAGAAATGAATCTTGTCATATAATAACACTTGGTTCATCATCCACCTGGTCAGAGACTCAACATCAACAATGAAATCTACAATATACTGCCAAAATATCTAGTATGCAAAGCACTGTAATATTTGGCAATTTTAATTTACCTGTTCCAAAATGGGGAGAAGACCTATCCTCGCACACAGGGTTGGATGTATATCTAAACTTGCAAGAAAGTTCATTGTAACAATTTGTAAATCATCTGACACATGGAACTAACATCCTAGAGTTTGTCTTGGCCACATCAGAAAATTTAGTGAGCAACATTATTGCAGGAGAGACAAGTGATCATGACATAGTTACATTTAACATTAAATTCAGTGAAGACAATGTCAGGACCAGATGCAAGAAAGCGACTAACTTTAAGATGGTAAATTTTAACCCACCGCGTGCTGGCTATTTTTAGCCCTATGGGTTACCCCAGTGCCAGCCATTTCTCGACTTTTTTTCTTTTTTTTTTGGCTAAAATGATAGATTTTGATGTGGAAACAACGAATTTTGAAATTAAAATCCTCAACAAGGCTCGAAAATGAGTTTTATTGAGTCCTGCATACTTGCGTACAGGTACAGCCGCTCTCTCACACTCACCACGTACGTGACGGAAAGCCGTTTTCTGTGTAAGGTATACTCAGGTATTTATGCTGGGAAGGTAAAGCAATGTTCAGTACATTTTTCTGATTACTTATTACATCAGCATCTATCACAATTTGCATGTCTTTCTCACTGTGAATGCATTATCTTACACTTACTTGAAGACAGGTACAACCTAACTTCATTACATACAGTCCTGGCACTTACAAGAAGGTATTTACAATCTGATTTCACTGTATAGTCCTTACACTTACAAGAAAAATTTTACAACTTACAACTTACATGAAAATATTTACAAAATGCCTTCACTATGCACTGCACCGGGTGATGCACACAGGCAGAGTGAGGCAGAGCGAGCGTGAGGGGGGAAGCGAGTGAGTGTATGGCCTTGACAGCCTGGGGGATGGTAGAGGAACAGTTACCTTACATGCCTGCCAATTTTTACCCGCGAATCTTGAAAAATGCAGTCACAGTGACGTTTTTTATTTTAAACTGTTTTAAAACGGCACTGGCACTGGCCGTTGAATTATGTCAGGCTGTTTTAAAACGGCACTGGCACGCGGCGGGTTAAGAAATTAAATGCAACTGTAGGTGCAGGTGACTGGCATCCCACTGTCGAAACTTTAGATATCAAGGACGCATGGAAATTTTTTACAGAAACTCTCAACAATGCAGTCAGGTTATGTATTCCAATGCACAACAGAAGGCCTGCCAAAAATTCTAAACCCAAGTGGTGGAACTCTGACATTAAACATTGTCTGGCAGCAAAAAATCTTGCATAAACAAATTATACTACCACAGAGAGTCAAAGTGATAAAAATAAATACGACGCCCTTCGACAGAAAGCCAAAAAATTAATTAAACCCAGTATGAAAAACCTTGAGGCACAAATTGCAAAATCAGTACATCAAATCCCAAAGAATTTTTCAATTACATAAGAGGCAAAAAGGTACCATAATAACTCCAACAATCAGTCCCTTAATCACAGAAAATGGAAAGCACACTGATGATGAAACTAAGACAGCAAAAATTCTTAAGGCTTTCTTCAAGTCAGTATTTACGATGGAAAGTATACATACGAGTCCTGCTGTTTCCCCAGTTCCTATCGAAGAGGGCAACATCATAAATGACACTGCAGTTAGTAATCATGATGTACTACTTGCAATTAGCAGATTAAAAGAGAATAAACACCAGTACTTGACAAAACATCACATGTAGTAATGGAACTACAGAATGAAGTATCAAAGCCTTTATCTGAACTTTTTAACTTATCACATAAGAGCAGTAAGGTGCCACATGAATGGAGGCTTGCAAATGTAACCCTAATATTCAAAATGGGCAGTAAAGCACAACCAGAAAACTACCGCCCAATTATTTTAACATCAGTGGTTTGCAAACTGCTTGAAACTACTATATTATCAGAGACATGTTTGTGAAACACTTAGAAACAAACAATCTCACTAAAGATTCGCAACATGGTTTTCGAAATAATCGCTCCTACCTCATGAATCTGTTAGACTTTTTCAATTATATGCTGAACATGTACGACGAGACTAAATCTGTTGATGCAGTCTACCTTGATTTCAAAAGGCTTTTGACAAAGTTCCACACACAAGACTCCTTCAGAAACTAAAGGCACATGGTTTCAGCAGCAGTGTGCTCAGGTGGGTAGAAGACTGGCTCACCGGATGAAAGCAGAGTTGTAATAAATGGAAAAAGGGTCAGGCTGGATAAAAGCTCAAAGTGGAGTGCCACAGGGTTCAGTGTTATGTCCTATTCTTATTTTAATATACAGTACATAAATGATACTAATGAAGGACTATGATGTAAGATTTCCCATTTTGCTGATGATACTAAAATAGGTAACAGGGCAGACACAGCACTGCAAAGGCAGGGAATTCAGAGAGATAATGATCAGCTGTTTAACTGAGCCCAAGCAGGGCAAATGGATTTCAATATTAATAAAATATGTAAAGTGTTAAACACTGGCAGTAAAAATGTACGGGCAAGTTATAACATGAATAATGTCCAGCTTTACATGGTAATGCATGAAAATTACTTAGGAATTGTAATAACAAATGACCTGAAACCAACCAAACAATGTACAGAAGCTGTGAAAAAAGCCAATAAATTGATTGGATTCATAGATACAGCACTCAAATATAAATCCGATACAACTGTTCTCACTTTGTATAATTCCTTTGTACGCCTGCACTAAGAGTACTACATTCAATTCTGGTCACTGTATAACAAAAAGGAGATGGAGAAACTTGAAAGAGTACAGAAAAGGATGACCTAGATGGAATAAACTGTATGAGGAATGTTCAGAAGCTCTGAATCTCTTTTCCCTAACTAAATGGAGGTTACATGGAGATTTAACACTTTCATTACCGGACGACGCAGGCTGCGTCCAACCGCAGGCAAGTACTCAGGATGTTGGCCGGCTCAGCCTAGGGCGAGTGCTGGGAGATCCCAACGTTTCCATCCTCACGGTACTTCATAAACATTTAATTCTCACACAGTTAGTTTTGCTTCTATCTCTGTGATTTTTATTTCTTGTAATTTCGAACTCTGTACAGTACTTGCTTATGGTGTTGATTAAAATGTTTGGCGAATATAAATTATGCGTTATTTTACAATGTTTCTTCTTTCTTTCATGTTTTCTCATAGAAATATATGTTTTATGGTAACTGTTATTGAGAAAGAGTTTTAGGAACTTTCATCAGCTACATTTTGGTATATAAACATTTACTACAGGGCTATTCAGGTCGGTTTTACATACCACACAAGGAAATTATCTTACGATTGCGCTGCAGTGCAAGGGCAGTGTTTCGCTAAATTATTTTTTCCCATGCCTTTATTTATGCCTCTATCTGCCTGATTTTTTATTCACATAATCTCAAATAGTTGTCCTTGCTTATGGTATAGATGATGAAAACATTCGGTGAATATAAATTATGCGCTAATTTACGATGTTCTTTCCATCAAGGGGTGATTTTGTTGGATGCTGCTTGCATTGTCCAGTAACGAGCGGGTGAGATTAGGTTTGACGCAGTCTGCATTGTCCAGTAACAAGCAGGTGACTTTTGCACCACTACCCTAAGTATCGACAGGGTTAATGCATGTATTTAGAATATTCAAAGGACATGATAACATGGCTGTCAATAAATACTTCACAACTGATCACTCGAATTATACTACAGGCAATGGGCATAAAATAATTGGCAAACAATTCCAGTTGCATGAAGCTAGGCACTTCTTCTTTAATAGAGTTGTAAATACAGTATCTGGTACAAACTGCCCTCCAGTGTACTAAATTGTGATACAGTACTAACCTTTAAAGGTCGCTTGGATTAGTATCTGTCGTCTAACCTCCAGCTTAATATGTTTACTCCTGAATAAAACACTTGTGTATATATAAACTTTTTTTTTTTTTTTTCAGAGCCCACATCAATTTATTAAATGCAAATGTAATATGAGCACAGACTAGGATATGCACTGATAGCCCTGAGTTAACGGTCACTACTCATACTTTCGAACTGTGATAGGCTGTGGATCACTGAGGGTCCCTGTTAGTTACGTGGCCACCATCGGGATTTTTTTAATATACCAGGGGTCACTGCTTCAGGAGGTGACTTGTTTGCTTGTCCCACATGGGAAAGTTCCTTGTCTCAATGGAGTGAACAGGGCTGGGGCCTGACTGACTGCTTGCCTACCTTAGAAGTGCCAAGCAAATTCAGATTCAAATACTTTATTTCCACTAAGCAGTGGTTATTAATAAAGATACATATTCCGATATATACGGTAGTAAGTACAGTACACTGAAAACATGAAAAATCAGTAAAAATGAAGACATATTTAGAGCAAAATAAAATCTCAATTGGGATATTTATCTTGCAAATGCATCCAAGGTATTTCAAGTCATAAAACTTTTTTCTCTCCCATAAGAAAACAAAGCAGCCTAGATTTGAATACTGGTAGGCTACTGGCGTTGGTTATTAAAGCAGGCAATTCATTCCAGAGCTTCGGGCCCTGTACAGCGAGTGACCTGGCACCAGTGCTGGTGTGGACTCTTGGAAGATATAGGCTATTTTGTTGTCTGGTTACACTTCCAGTCACGTTATGCACAGTAGCAAAGGACATAAACCATTCAGAGTACACACCACGCAGTATCTTATACATACCAGAGTACGTATCAAATGCATGCTTTTGTTTAATATTTAGCCATCTTAACTCTTTCAGGACTGGAGAAACATGATCGTATTTCCTCATTCCACCTACAGCAACTTTAGCAGCAAAGTTCAATAGTTTCTGGGCACTGTGCATAAGAGTTCCGTTGGTTGTACCCCATATCCTAATACAGTAATTCATCAAGCTCAAAACAAGTCTGAATTATGATTAGGCCTATACGAGTCTGTTTCTGGAAATTGTCACAAACGATTTATATACATCAATGTCCCCAAAACTTTTTTATTTAACTCATTAACATGCACATCAAAGCTCATATACTTATCTATATAAAGACCTAAGTTTTTAACATGACTACTAGAAGTGATGTTATTGCCAACAAACTTTATAGTTGTATTAGCTGGTATACGTGAAAATAGTTGTCGATTTCCAATAAAAATACACTGAGTTTTATTTGGGTTAATCATGAGACCATTCTTAAGAAAATACTGATTAGCTTTGACAAGGGTTTCTTCAGTCTTAGTGATAAGATCCTCCAGATTATTTATAGTACCTGTATGAAGGAATTGTGTATCATCAGCATACTGTATTAATATACAGTCACTTAAATAAGTTGATATGTCACTTACATAGATATTGAATAAAAGTGGACCTAGAATAGCACCTTGTGGGACCCCATAAGTTACATTCTGCTTTGTAGATACGACATCATTTAATCGAACAGATTGAGTTCTGTTACTAATGTAACTATTAATCCAAAACGAATCGATTTTTACCTTGGTCAACGGCCATACCATGTTGAGTACATCGCTTTTCGTCCGATCAGCAAAGTTAAGCAACGTTGGGTCTGGTTAGTACTTAGATGGGTGACCGCCTGGGAACACCAGATGCTGTTGGCATCCCTACGTGTCAAGTGGGGTTGGTGGAGGATTAGTGCCCCTCCCTGTAAAACAATTAACTCTAAGCCCTTGGCCACCCCATTTGGGATACATGGCATCTGGCAATGAATGAATGAAACATTTATCTGTGAGGATGTCATGGCTAACACTTAAGCTTTAGAGAGGTCACACAAGGTTAACAGAGATACAGTATTTTCTTTTGGTCCATATTGTCATAAATTTCATCAGTTATAACAGTAAGAGCAGTCTTAGTAGAAAGCTTTGATCGGAAACCATGCTCAGTGTTAGATAAAAGTCTCTCTGTTTCTAAAATGTTTAACAGTTGATTAGCAACTACCTTTTCTAATATTTTAGAAACAGTAGGTAATGGTAAGATAGGCCTATAATTATTAACACTGTTGGTATCACCAGTTTTGAAGACAGGGACAACCAATGCATGTTTCCATGCCGCAGGGAATATACCAGTTGTGATAGAGGTGTTAATGATATGTCAAGTAAAATGCGATGACGTAAAGTGCGTCTTTGATGAAGCGAGGCTGCCGCACCACCCCTGAACATCTACACTCTGCATTTTCCACACTATGTCTGCAGACGCCCTGTTAACTTAATGTAACCGTACATAATGTCATGCCTTATTTATTATTTGATTATCCACTTTGCTATAAAACTCTCAGGTTATTCATACTGGTAGCTTATAAAGTATTACACAATGTAACTTTTCCTTTCCAGTCTTTCCTGTGAAATCTCCATGTAAGTTTTTCAATGCTGCATGGTGTTTTTTCTCACTATTTCCTGCCAGTTTTAACTGGAGGGTTCGAAGGCAGGGGGAGCTGTCTTGCATTACAATCCTTATCCTTCAGCATGTAGAATTAGATCTCATAGTCATAGTCTACACTGTAACAAGCAGCCTCGAAAGGACCATAATGTCTGTTGCTATTTGTTCTAATTTGTACTCTCTCTCTCTCTCTCTCCACACTTTTTATCTATCCTGTGCCCCTTAAACCTCTATCTCTTACACAATCCCTCTCCATTATCATCCTATTCCGTTTCATTTTCCTTGTCACTCTCCTCTCTCTCCAATTTCCTCCCCACCTTTCCACTTCCTCCTCTCTTTCTTTCCCCCATTCTCTCACTTTAGTCACATATTCTATTTTTACTTTTTTTTAACATTTATCTATTCAATTATTTTTTAAAATCTTATTTCTTCCCGACCTTGATAATTAGTGTGTGTGTGTGTGTGCTCATTTCTTTCATCACCATCATCATCACCACCACCACTATCATCATCATCATCATCACCATCACCACCACCACCACCACCACCATTATTATTATTAATGTTACTACTATTATTGACTGTTGTTGTTGTCATTTTTCCTTCAAATAAAAGTGATATGAATTGTAGTTTTCCATTTATCCTTTTAGTGAAAAAAAAAAAAAATGCACAAAGATCCTTTTCCTCCCTCTCTTTCTCTCCTCTCTCCATCTTTTTCCACCTCTCTTCTTCCTTCCCACTACATTTTTTCTCCTCCTTCTCTTCCTTCCTTCTCTCCCTTCCTCCATCTAGTATTTTCTTCCCCTTCGACTGCTTACGTCTCTTCCTTCCTCTCATTTTCCCCCTTCTTCCCTCCCTCCCTGAATTCTCTCTCTTTTTCTCCCTTCCTTCCTCCCTCTCTCTCTCTAACCTACACCCGTGACGGTAATGAAGAAGTAACGTTCTGACCTGCTTACCTCCCTCTCTCCTTCTCTTCCTTCCTCCCTCCCTCCTTCCTTCCTCCAGCACCTTCCAGAATTATCTCCTTTCTTACCTTTATTCTTCGTTTTCTCTCCTTCTTTCACACCTTCTCTCCCTTCTTGCATTTTTCTTTCTTCCCTCTGTTTCCTTCCAGATTTCTCTCCTTTCCTACCACATTATCTTCTCCCTCCCTCCCTCTCTTTCTCTTTCTTCTTCCCTCCCAGTCTTCTATTATCCTCTCTCTCTCTCCATTTTTCTCCTGCCTCTCATCGTGCTTTTTCTTTGCATTTTATTGTTTACGTCTCCTCCTTCCTCTCATTTTCTTCCTACTTCCCTCCCTCCCTGAATTCTCTCCCTCTCCTTCTCTCTCTCTTAGCCTCTACCTTTCCCTCCCTCTTTCTCTCCATATTTCTTCTCTCTCCCATCCTTCCACCTTCACTTATTCCTAAACCATTCCTTTCGGTATCTTCTTTCCTTTCCCTTTCAACTCCCTTCCCCTCCCCATCTCCCTTCCACATTCCCCTCTCCCGTCCTCCTTTCCTTGTTTCGTTTCTTTCTTTCCTTCCATTCATCCATCCATCCTTTTTTCCTTCCTTTCTTACCTTCTTCCTTCTTTACTTTCTCCTTGCTACTTTCCTTCCTTCCTTCCTTCTTTACTTCCTCCCTCCCTCCGACTTTTTACCCTCCCTCCATTTAATCCCCTACTTTTCCACACAAGAACGTGACCAAAGAATAAGGGAGGAGGAATTAAGGGAGGGAAGGGGGAGGGAAGGGAGGGAGGACTCAGGTGGGGAGGAAGGAAAACTAATTAGAAGAAAGGGCAGGAGAGAAAGGAAGGAGGGGAGGGAAAATGGAAGGAGAGAAAGGGAGGAGGGGAGGGAAAATGGAAGGAGAGAAAGGGAGGAGAGGAGGGAAAATGGAAGGAGAGAAAGGGAGGAGGGGAGGGAAAATGGAAGGAGAGAAAGGGAGGAGGGGAGGAAAGGGGAAGGTGAGAAAGGGAGGGGAAAGGGGAAAAATTATCCACCAATTAAACAGTACCAAGGAAAATTCAACTTCCCTAACATTTTTTAATGAAAGAAAGAAGGAACCCAAGGCCACATTCCTGCAAAATCGTTCAAAGAAAAAACAATCGACTACTGATCAGCAATTTTATATCCACTGGGGAAAGAATGTTTGTAAGGAAAAAAAAAAATCACGTAAGCACTACTCGTTAAGAAATGGAAAATAATGAAAAGGGAAGCGGTGCGTAGTCTCAGTGGATTATTATTATTTATTATTATTATTATTATTATTATTATTATTATTATTTGTGGTAGTAGTAGAAGAAGAAAAGAAAATAGTTGTAGCAGCAGTTTGTTAATATGTAGTTAGTAGTAGTAGTATGCAGCAATTATTATTATTATTATTATTTAGTAGTAGTAGTAGTAGGTTAGTCGACGAAAATCTCATTATTGGGCTTTCCTAACACCTCTTCCTTTGCGATTTAGTTATCTCGTTTAAATATCGACACAGTAGTAAGCAGTTATTATTATTATGTACACGAAAATATGGCATTACTGGGCTTAAACACCTATTCCTTGGCGATTTAGTTTTCATGTATGCATATATCTCGTTTAAATATCGACACAGGTTACATAAATAACATACATTAGGCTGAAACAGGAATAAACCACCAAGGATGAAGTGTTAAGGATTCTCCACTGCCTACGAGAACACGGAAAGTCAACACACAAATTTCCTACCTTATCATCCACGTTATCTCCAATTCCATGACACTTCCTCTTCTCCATCGTCTATATTCTTTTCACGTCACTATAATCTCACTGAATATCTATAGTTTTCACGTATCTCGCGCAGATGGCCGAAGATATTGGTGGAAAATACGAGATGCGTCACACGTGCGACTTTATAACACCTTCCCGCAGACAATGCCGCGGAGGAATACATGATCACTCAGGTAGCCACGTCTCACTCCAAAAACTAGTTCCCATATATATTTTTTTGCCAGTTTTTACCCTTTTTCTGGCGTATTCTTGCTGTCAGAGTGCAATGATGTATCAATTATGCATAGATGTTCAGTGGAAAATGCCAAAAAAGCAGTATTTATGGTGAAATAGCCTCAAGTGGAAGGTGGGGAGCGGCGCGTATTACAAGGGAGCGGCTATTTTATAACACCTGTCTAATAAGGATTCTCTGTACTCCTTACTTGTTATTTATTATGCTTACTACAGCTTACTCGTCTAATTTCTGCTGCTTGTGTCTCGTTAATATCAACTTAGATTGCATTAAGAACACAGAAGGGAATATAAAAGCGCCACACGAAGAAATAAAGCGGTAGGATGCGGTACCTGCGCGACACCTTGACCTACTAGAATACGTGCCAGACGCTGCACTCAGGCGGCCACATCTCTATCCCCCAAAAAACTAGTTCCCATACATTTTTTACCATTTCTTCCCCCTTCTATGGTATATTTCGGGTATTAGTTTACAAAATTACATCCACAGAACGCAGATATTTAATAAGTAATGCCACTGAGCAATGGTTATGGAAAAATTAACTGAAATGCAAGGCGGGGAGCGGAGCGTAATACAAAGGAGAGGCTGTTTAAACTTCCTTCTCTAACTCGTAACTGCGATTTATTTACTACGCCTTACTAGTCTAATATACGCTGTTTGTGTCTCCTTCACGTCAACTTAGATTTTAATAACATAGATGAATCAATGAATGAATGAATTAAGAAAAGAATGAAAGAAGGGAAAGAAAGAAGGGAGGAAGAGAAAATTAAGGGAAGGAGTGAGGGAGAGAAATAGGGTGGGGAAGGAGGAAGGGGGAAAGGCAGGGGAAGGAGGAAAGGGGAAAGGCACGGGAAAGAGGAGGGAGGAAAGGTACGGGAAAGAGGAAGGAGGAAAGGGAGGGAAGGTAGGGAGGGGAGAGAAGAAAAAGGGTAAGCGACAGAATTCTCTACCTAAGGCTTAGTCGATCCCCCACTCTCTTTGTCTTTATTTTTTTAATCTCTCTCTCTCTCTCTCTCTCTCTCTCTCTCTCTCTCTCTCACACACACACACACACACACACACACACACACACACACATACACACACAAAACCGATCAATATTTATAACAACAAATTATAAAATACAGCTATAGGAGAGAGAGAGAGAGAGAGAGAGAGAGAGAGAGAGAGAGAGAGAGAGAGAGAGAGAGAGAGGAGGGGGTGATGTAAACAGGTGAGGTAGGAAACGAGAATGAATGGGAGGTACATGGGGAGACTGTGAAAGTTGGGGGGGAGGGGAGGGGAGTGTGAAAGTTGGGGAGGGGAGGGAAGGGGGAGGGGAGTCAAGTGGGAGAGAGGAGAATGGGAACACGTTGGGATAGGAGGGGAGGCATGCTAAGGAAGGGAGGGGGGGTGAAAGGGGGAGTGAGGGGGGGGAAGGTGAGAGGGAGACAGGGACATGATTGGGGAGAGAGAGAGGGAGAAAGAGTGGAAGGGGAGGAGGGAGGGGGGAGGGCGAATGGAAAGGAAAGGAAGGGAAGGGAGATGAAATGGTGGGGAGGAAAGGAATGGGGAGGAAAGTGACAGGGAGTGTGAAAGTATGATGGGAGAATGGGGAGGGAAGAAATATCCTGGGATTGGAGGGAGAAGGAGGGGAGGAGATGAGGGAGAGGGAGGGGGGGAGATGAGGGAGGGAGAAGGGAGGATGAAGGGAGAGGGAAGGGAGAGGATGAGGGGAGGAGATGAAGCGAGGGGGTGACATGGCGGAGGGAAGGAAGTAAAAAAAAAAAAAAAAAAAAAGAAAAAAAAGGACATGTGAGATGAAGAAACAGAAATGGGAGAAAGAACGTCTCTCTCTCTCTCTCTCTCTCTCTCTTAGCTATTCTCCCCTCCTCCCTCTCTCTACCCTAAACTCCTCCTCTCTCTCTCCCTCCCCCTCCCCTCCCCTCTCCACTCCAAGAATTCCTAGCGCGTTTGGTTCGTGTGGTATTTCTTAGGGTGAGAGGTGGGGGAGGGGAGGGGAGGGGAGGGAAGAGAGAGAGAGAGAGGGAGGGGGAGAGAGAGAGAGAGAGAGAGAGAGAGAGAGAGAGAACAGGATGACTGATAAATGATGGAGGGATATATAGGAGGAAATGAGGGGAAAATAGTATTATAATAATAATAATAATAACAATAATAATAATAATACCGGTACTTGCAATAATAATCATCATCATCATCCGGACCTCCCTTCCCAACCTAAGGAAGGGGGAGGAGTAGCAATGTCCAGACAGCACAAATTTGCCCAATCCAATGGGCCACGCTTCCATTCACTTACCATTCAAGCCCCCGGAATCCTGGCTCTTATCTGATACGCCAAAAACATTCACCACAATCTGTAGCTTCACATAAACGTATCCGATAGAGTCAATCCGGAAGCTGCCACGTTAAAAATAATAAAAACAAAATAATAACAACAACAACAATAATAATAATAATAATAATAATAATAATAATAATAATAATAATAATGTTCTAGTAGCGATAATAAAAAATGCAACAGGTACCCAAGTCAATACAGTTACAGACGTCGATACAACAACAACAACAACAAACAAACAAGCAGCAAGTAAACACAAAACCATCAACAACAACAACAACAACAACAGCAAGTAAACACAGGAAAATAGCAAGAAATTCAGCCGCAGTAAACAGTTATTTATAGTCTCTCTCTCTCTCTCTCTCTCTCTCTCTCTCTCTCTCTCTCACACACACACACACACACACACACACACACACGTCGTAAAAAATACAGAAAAGGTGGCAAAGGAATTATTACACTTCAAAATAAACGAAATATAAAACGAAAAATTATATATATATAAGGTGGATGGCAGGTGCAAGAATATGAACAGGAAAAGAGAGAGAATAAAGTGAGAGAGAGAAAATAAGAGCAAGGAAGAAAAGAGAGAGAGAGAGAGAGAGAGAGAGAGAGAGAAAACTGAGGTAATGTGAGAAAGGTAGGAGAATGTGTGTGTGTGTGTGTGTGTGTGTGTGTGTGTGTGTGTGTGTGTGTGTGTGAGAGAGAGAGAGAGAGAGAGAGTACAAGAGCGTGTACGTATGTAACAGGTGAATTGTGTGTGTGTGTGTGTGTGTGTGTGTGTGTGTGTGTGTGTGTGTGTGTGAGAGAGAGAGAGAGAGAGAGAAGTAACTCACCTTTACCTCCACCTCTAATTACTTCCGCCGCTGACACTCACCTGTAAAGAGAGAGAAAAAATTAATATTGAGCCACTTACAATAAAAAAAATCAATAAATATAATGAATGTAAACTGTATACTCTCAGAATAAAGTCCTAAATTACACACAAACACACACACACACACGCACGCACGCACGCGCACACACACACACACACACACACACTAAACCATTAACAGACAGGAAGCACTATACCTCACCCCCCCCTGACAAGAGCATGACACCACAGCCTCAACCATTTGTCACACACACACACACACACACACACACACACACACACACACACACACACTTTTACACCTGTTACACACCTACACGCTCTTGTACCTCTCTCTCTCTCTCTCTCTCTCTCACACACACACACACACACACACACACACAAGGAAGAACGATTTATTTAACACTGACACACACATGAGGGATGGGGTGGGGTGGGCATGGGTAGTCTTGATGGGCAGGGATGCATGGGAGAATGGGGAGGGTGTGGGTGAAAGGAGAGGGTGTGGGTGAAGGGAGAGGGTGTGGGTGAAGGGAGAGGGTGTGGGTAAAGGGGGAGAGTGCAGGAGAGAGAGTTACACGGATACACAGAGCATACAGACCCTGAGAGCCCGTCTAAGTCTCCAGGAGTTATTAGGAAACGATAAAGAAAGAGTTTGAGAGAAAAGAAGGAAAGGAATGCGTCTTGAGAGGTCGATGGTAATAACTTAAGGTGAAAATCCTATTAATATAAAACTAATGCTAAACCTAAGAATGCTTTGTTTTATTTCTAACTACCGTATCTATTTATCTATCTATCTATATCTATCCCTCTATCTACCTGACTACCTCTATCAATTTACCTAGCTACCTATCAATCTACTTACCTGTCTATTTACCTATATTTTTCTACCTACCTATCTATCTATCTATCAACCTACCTACCTATCTGTCTATCTACCTACCTACCTACCTACCTATCTATCTACCTGTCTATCTCATAAAAAACAGGTAAAAATGCTTCTTTTCTTTTTTCTTGCATTTTTTCTCCCTCCCTCCTTTCCCTCCCAAATTCCATTCTTCCCTCCCTCCATCCTTCTCCCTCCCTGTCAACTGCACCCTCATCTGCTTACCCTCTTGCTCACTCACACTCCCCTCTCTTCCTCCTACATCAATCTCTCTCTCTCTCTCTCTCTCTCTCTCTTTCCTTCCTTTCATCCTCTTTTTATCTTCACTCGTTTCTTGATCCCCTCCACTTTCTTCTTCCATCACCACTCTGTCACACACACACACACACACACACACACACACTCCACTATCCACCGACCCACCCACCAATCCACCTTCTGCCTTGCCTTCCCTTCCCTCCTCTCCCCTCCCCTCCCCATTCCTCCCCTCCCCTCCCCCCACCACACAAGCGTAAACTCCAAACAGCAGATATAAAACAAAAAAACATAGGATCATTTCTCCCATAAAGAGCTTTGTCAGATTTCAGAAAGAGGGGAGGAGAGAGACAAGGGGGAGGGGAGGGGAGGGAAGACGATGAGGGGAGTGGAGGGGAAGGGAGGGGAAAGGATGAGACATGAGAGAAAAGGACTGGGGGAGGGAATGTAGGTGAAGGGAAAGAGGGAGGGAAGTGAAGGGAGAGGAGAAGAGGAGGGGACTAAGACGAAAGAAGGGAGGTTAGGAAATAGGGAGGGAGGGGGGAGGAAAGGGGAGGGGATGGAGACAAGGAGAGTGGAGGGAGGCTAGTGAGGAGGGGAAAGAAGGAAGAGGGTGAGAGGTAACTGAGAGAAGGAGAGGGGAAGAGAGGGAGAGGGAATATGAGAGAGGGGGGGAGAAGCATGGAGATGGGGAGTATAAAAGACGGAAGTGAAAGGAGGGGGAGGAGGGAATAGAAGAAAGGAGAAGGAGGTGGAGGAAAGAGAAGAAAGGAGGAGGAAGGGGGGAAGGAAAGAGAAAATGCAGGAAGGGGAGGGAAAAAGGAAGAAAGGAGGAGGGGAGGGGAAAAGAAGAAAGAGGAAAGAGGGGGAGAAGGGAAGTGAAAGGAGGGGGAGGAAGAAAGACAAGAAAGGGGGAGGAGGGAAGAGAAGAGAGGAGGAGGGGGAGGAGAAATAAGAAGAGAGGAGGAGGAGGGGGGAGGAGGAATAAGAAGAGAGGAGGAGGAGGGGGGAGGAGGAATAAGAAGAGAGGAGGAGGAGGGGGGAGGAGGAATAAAAAGAAAGGAGGAGGAGGAGCGGGGAGTGCAAACAGAAGAAAGAGGAGGGACGAGAAGAAAGAAAGAGGAGAGGGAAGAAGAGAAAAGGAGGAGGAGGAGGAGGAGGAGGGGGGAAAAGAAGAAAGGAGGAGGAGGAAGGAAGAGGGAAAGGAAAGGAAGAGGAGGAGGGAAGAGAAGAAAGGAAGAGGCGGCGGAGGAGAAAGAAGGAGAAGAAACGAGAAGAGGAGCAAAAAGACAGGGTAGGAAAGCAAAGGCACAACACCTCAGCCAAAAACAATACACCAACATAAAGACAACGAAGAAAATAAAGGTAAATAAGGACAAAGACACGCCATAGGGAAAATACGGCTGATTTCCCACTGGAGTAGGCGTCACGTGTAAAAAGGTATATGGCGCCTTATCTCCATAATCTATTTTTATCTACCTTCCCTCTCCCTCAGTCTCTCCCCACATAGATAGATAGACAGATAGATAGATTGGCTCCCCCTACGCTCATGGATAGACGGATAGATAGATAGACAGACGGACAGATAGACTGGTTCCTACTACGCGACACCTCTTTAAAAAATTAGTTTGGTAAGAAAAGAAATACTGAAAGGTTAACATTCATTTTTCTCTCTCTCACTCTCATTTTCTTACTCTCTCTCTTTTATTTTTCTTTTTTCTTACTCTCTCACCTTTATCTCTCTCTCTCTCCCTCCCTCCCTCCCTCTCTCTCTCTCTCTCTCTCTCTCTCTCACTGGATAGCCTTCTCACCTTTCCCCTCCCTCCCCCCACGCCCCCCCTCCCCCCTGCTAACGAGATTAACCCCCTAAAGTGCGACTACTGCAGAGGGGGGGGAGGGAGAGAGAGAGAGAGAGACAGAGAGAGAGAGAGAGAGAGAGAGAGAGAGAGAGAGAGAGAGAAAGCAAAAATGAGAAAGAAATGAAGGGGAAAGGAAAAGGGGAGTATGAAAAGGGGGAGGTGTGGGAGAGGGGAGGGAAGGGAGGAACGGGGAGGAGGGAGGAAAGAGGGGAGAGAGTGGGAGAGAGAAAGAAAAGTAGACGGAGGTAGGAAATAAAGGAAACTACACAACAATTACTACTTAAGTTATTATAAGTAGATTTAAGTAGATTAATTAAGTAGAGAAGGATATGAAAGGGGGAAGGTGGAACTGAGGAAGAGGGAGGGAGGAAAGAAGGAAGAGGGAGGGAGGAAAGAAGGAAGAGGGAGGGAGGAAAGAAGGAAGAGGGAGGGAGGAAAGAAGGAAGAGGGAGGGAGGAAAGAAGGAAGAGGGAGGGAGGAAAGAAGGAAGAGGGAGGGAGGAAAGAAGGAAGAGGGAGGGAGGAAAGAAGGAAGAGGGAGGGAGGAAAGAAGGAAGAGGGAGGGAGGAAAGAAGGAAGAGGGAGGGAGGAAAGAAGGAAGAGGGAGGGAGGAAAGAAGGAAGAGGGAGAGGAATGAAGGAAGAGGGAGGGAGGAAAGAAGGAAGAGGGAGGGAGGGAGGAAAGAAGGAAGAGGGAGGGAGGAATGAAGGAAGAGGGAGGGAGGAAAGAAGGAAGAGGGAGGGAGGAAACGAGGAGGCAGGCAGGCGAGGAGGAGGGGGAGGAAAGAAGGAAGAGGGGGAGGAAAGAAGGAAGAGGGAGGGAGGAAAGAAGGAAGAGGGAGGGATGGAGGAAAGAAGGAAGAGGGAGGGAGGGAGGAAAGAAGGAAGAGGGGGAGGAAAGAAGGAAGAGGGAGGGAGGAAAGAAGGAAGAGGGAGGGAGGAAAGAAGAGAGATGGAGGAAAGGAGGAAGATGGAGAGATGGAGGAAAGAAGGAAGATGGAGAGATAGAGGAAAGGAGGAAGATGGAGAGATGGAGGAAAGAAGGAAGAGGAGGGAGGGAGGGAAACTGCTCCCTTGAGAGTTCGAAGGCTCAGGATACTACCAATTCTCCTCATCCTCCCTCTCCTTCTCTTTTACTTCCTTTATTTACTCTTTCCTCCTCCCTCCTTTACTCCCTTTTCTTTCCTCCTCCCTTCCTTTACTCTCTTTACTTACTCTTTTCCTCCCCTTCCTTCACTCTCTTTACTTACTCTTTTCCTCCCCTTCCTTTACTCTCTTTACTTACTCTTCTTTCCTCCTACCTCTCCTCCACTTTTACTCTCTTACTCTTTCCCTTCCTCCTCCTCTTCAACTCTCTTTACTTTCCCTCCTCCTCCTCCTCCTCTTTACTTCTCTCTAATTTCCTCCTCTTCTCTCTTTACTCTATGTCAATTTATCCCTTCCCTTCTTTGTTTCTTTCCATTTTCCCCATTACTCTCTCTCTCTCTCTCTCTCTCTCTCTCTCTCTCTCACACACACACACACACACACACACACACACACACACACACACACACACACACACACAGGTTAGAACTAAAAATCGTTCAACATAATATGGCATCCGATTCAATGATGATGACGATGATGATGGCGATGATGATGATGATGATGATGACGATGATGATGGCGATGATGATGATGATGATGATTTTTTTTTTTTTTAACGAGTTCGACTCTCGGCAAGGGCTTCAGGACCTATTCCAAGACCCAGTAGTCCTCCAACACACCTCCACATGTCACCACTTCGGCGCTAACACCCACCGTCCATACTGAATACATGCTAGGGCTGTCTCATACAGGACTGGCGTACTGGTATTAGCGGGGGTATTTTTATGACATGTCGGCGGGTCTTCTGGTAGATCAGTAAAGTCTACTTTTATGAAATTCAAATCCTTAAAGGCTTAAACTATTCCCTGCCCCAGCCGGGATTCGAACCTGGGTCCATTAGGATTGCAGGCCATAATGATGATGATGATGACTATCTATCTATCTATTGCCAGACGCCTCAATCCCGTTTGGGGTGGCCACAAACAAATCGCCTCCAAGTCGCCCTGTCCCCGGCCATTTCACTGCCCTGCTCCCAACTCACACCCCCCTCTCTCATATACCTCTCCACCCCATCCCTCCATCTCATCCTCGGCCTCCCCCTCCCTCTTCCCCCCTCCACCTCACTCACATACACTCTCTTCGTCAGTCTTTCACCCTCCATCCTCACCACATGATGATGACGATGATAATAAAGATCACGATAATGATGATGATGACAATGATGATGATGATAATATTAAGACTCATAGCCTCTTCTATTTCATTCTGGCCATCACTCAGTAATTTCATAGGGAGTGCTTGCGTGCTTAGAGGTAATGTAGGTATATAACATGGTGCACATAATGAGTGTGTGTGTGTGTGTGTGTGTGTGTGTGTGAATGTATAACTTGGCATGTGCGTGAATAAGTATATGAGTGTGTGAGTAAGAGTGTGTGTGTGTGTGTGTGTGTGTGTGTGTGTGTGTGTGTGTGTGTGTGTGTGTATGACTGTATATCTTGGCATGTGCATGAATAAGTATATGAGTGTGTAAGAGTGTGTGTGTGTGTGTGTGTGTGTGTGTGTGTGTGTGAATGTATACCTTGGCATGTGCGTGAATAAGTATATGTGTGTGTGTGTGTGTGTGTGTGTGTGTGTGTGTGTGTGTGTGTGTGTGTGTGTGAGACTGTATATCTTGGCATGTGTGTGAATAAGTATATGAGTGTGTGTGAGTAAGTGTGTGTGTGAGTGTGAATGTGTGTGCGTTGAGTGCGTGTGCGTGGGGGGGGGGGCAGTTTCACACTCCAGGCAGCTATAAATCAGATTCTGCCACCTCCACAATTCTTCCACCACCACCACCACCACAGTCGATACCACACCCCCTCCACCACACCTCCCGATTATCCTCCTCCACCACCACCACCACAATCATTTCTCTCCATCACCTCCTTTAACACTTCATCACACCACCACCCCTCTCCACCACACTTCATCACACCTCTCCAACACACATCACACTTTACCAAACCTCCACCACACAACTATCTCTCTTCACCACACATCACACTACACCACACCTCCACCACACTTCACCACACCACATCTCTCCATTACCCTTCTCCACAATATCTCTTCATCATCCCCCGCACCTCTCCACCACACTTCACCACCACCACAGCTCCACATACTTCACCACACTACATTTCACCACACATCCTCCACACTTAACCTCTCCACCACACTTACCACACCACCATCTCTCCATACCACACCACCACCACCTCTCCACCACACTTACCACACCACCACCTCTCCACCACACTTTACCACACCACCAACTCTCCATCACACTTTACCACACCACCACCTCTCCACCACACCACCACATCACCACACAATTCTCCACACTGCACCTCTCCTCCACCATCCCCACCAGCCTTCTCCCTCATCTCCACCAACGCCCCAGCCATCACCACCCTTCATTTTCACCACCCTTCCCCCTCACCTTCACTCACAATCATTTCTTACACCGCCATATTCTCTCCCTATTACTATCTATCTATCTACCTATTGCCAGAGCCTCAATCCATTACGGGGTGGCCACAAACAAATCGCCTCCACGTCGCCCTGTCCCTCTGTCTATCTATCTATTGCCAGACGCCTCAATCCCATACGGGGTGGCCACAAACAAATCGCCTCCACGTCGCCCTGTCCCCCGCCACTATTTTCGAGATATATATTAATTTTTCTTGATTCGTCCTTTCCTGTAAAATTTCCCCCAGTCCATTTTTCCTGTTTTTTTTTTTTTTTTTTTAACAAACTGCAATGACATTTTTAGTATGTCATTCTTTCTTATATAATTTTTAATATTGTTTGTCTTGCCTTGATTTTGCTCTCTCTCACAAGTTAAATATATATCCGTGTGTGTGTGTGTGTGTGTGTGTGTGTGTGTGTGTGTTGACAGATAGATGAAGATATACTGCTGATAGATATAGAAGACAGACTGCTTGCCTGACTGATAGATATTCAGGTATACATAAGAAAAGACTGGATGACAGATAGATAGATAGATAGTGTAGATAGATAGATACAATTTCGTCATGTTTAAAAAAATTTCCCTAACACATTACGATGATGATGATGATGATGATGATGATGATGATGATGATGATGACGATGATGATGATGATGATGATGATGACACTGGAACAATTGTGTGACTTATGTTCATGGCTCTATTATTATTATTATTATTATTATTATTATTATTGTAGCAGCCATGACTCTGAGGGTTTGAGCGCTCTGGCCGAAGGGACGGAGGTTCGATCCCACCCAAGGGTCACTGGTAGACATCAGGAAGGGCATCAGGTCATAAAATGCTCCACGCTCCACAACCCTTATCGAAAAAAAGGGGACACGGCGTAAAACTCAAAAATAAATAAATAAATAAATAAAACACCGCATCTGATGTGCACGCAAAAAATTGATAATGATAATAATAATAATAATAATAATAATAACAGGGGGAGGGAAGTGAAGAGGGGGCTGAGAGAGATGGGGGAGAGGCAGGAGTGAGTGGGGTTAAGAGATCACACTCCATACCCCACCCCGCCCCACCCCACCCCACCAGAATCTCGAAGTGGTTTGCTAAGACGTCAAAGCCCATGTGTATTTCTTCCAAGTCAACGGTAGGGGAATAAAACACACTAAAACACAGTAAAGCATAGGCAAGAACGTCTCAAGAATATCTGCCGTCTTGAGAGGAAAGCTGAGAGGGCGAGGGAGGTGAATGTCAAGATGCAATTGCCCTTCTGCTGACGTGGATTAATAATTGCAAGCTCTGTTGTTGCACTGTGTCAACGTGTACATGCAACATACATACACATACATACATAACACAGACGTAAATACATACATACATAAGCAAATAGACACACACACACACACACACACACACACACACACACACACACACACTGTAAGCACATTCACATACACAAGCAGACACACCCACCCACACACACACACACACACACACACACACACACACATTATAGATAGATAGACAGATAGATACAAATATAGATAAACGCAATCTTGTGTCTGATAGTGTTGATATGATCCCAAACACTTCACTCCCTTTCATTCGGTAGTGGTGGTTTTCCAGAAGGCTTCGTTCATGTGGCACTGTTCATACTGGCACCTTTAACCCCTCTCATGGCCGGTACAACTCTACTATTATTATTATTATTATTATTATTATTATTATTATTACTACTACTACTATTACTGTTGTTGTTATTATTATTATTATTATTATTACCTATTATTCAGCTGAGAGTGATTAAAAGGAGCCTATGGATGTTAATACCATCTCCTGCCCCCCCCCTCTCTCTCTCTCTACCAGACTCACTTCCTCCTCCACTATCCTACTCACCACCACCAGCTGTTTCCAATATCTAGTCTCTCTCTCCCTCTCTCTCTCTCTCTCTCTCCATACAGTATATACCACACCTAACCTTGACCTCTGAGACCTCAAGAAAATAGCCGCACGCCTACTCCTGAGAGGGGGTTGGTGAAGGAGGGAGGGAGGTGGAGATGAGAGAGAGAGGTGGAGATGAGAGAGGGAGGCAGAGAGACAGGAAGAGGAAGGCAAGAAAGGGAAGGCAAGAAGGAAGGAAAAAAGGAAAGAACGACAGAGGGAAGGAAGGAAGGATAGAAGAAGGAAGGAAAGAAGGAAGGAAACAAGGGAGGAAGGATAGAGGGAAGGAAGGAAGGAAGGAAAGAAGGAAGGAAACAAGGAAGGTCAGGGAAGGAAGGAAGAAGCAGACTGAGAGAAGATGTACAAAGGAAGGCAAGGAGGAAAAGAGGAAGGCGGGGGGGGGGGGAGGTGGAAAATGGAAGGAGAAGAAAGATACAGGAGAGAGAGAGAGAGAGAGAGAGAGAGAGAGAGAGAGAGGTAAGCAAGCAGGCAGGCAGGCAGGTAGGCAGGTAGGCAATTACTACAGATAGATATAGATACACAGGTAGGCAGGTAAATATATATAAATATGTAGGTGGGTAGGTAGGCAGATAGATAAATGTAGATATGTAGGTAAGCAAGTAGGTAGGCAAGTAGGTAGGTAATTAGGCAGGTAGGTAGGCAAGTAGGTAGGCATTTAGGCAGGTAGGTAGGTAAGTAGGAGCAGTGTGTAGGCAGCAGTGTATCAGATCCCACCACGCGTGCTCTCAATACTGTCTGAGTTACTCCATAAATTCTAAGTTTTTATGTCAGTTGGGTAATCAGTCTGTCTGTCTGTCTGATTCATTGACGTCTCACCTGCGTCGTAAATGACAGAAAAAAAAAAATGAAAAATGAAAAAAGGAAGAAACAAAGGTGTGATGCCGTATGTTTGAATTGGGGTGTTTTGTATGGTGGTAATATCAATGGGATACATACACACATACATACATACACATATACATACATACACACACACACACACACACACGACCCTGATCCTCTCTAATCACCACAGTTCCGTGTGTGATCGATCGTTTTCTCTGCTTTACGGTCGGGGTGATGGCCATGTGGTGCTGTTTTTAGGTGTTTTTCGTGTGTTTTTTAATCTATCGTTTTTTTTTAACTTAATCTGGTTTAATTTAGATTCGCTATTTTTGTTGCTAATGTCCTTGTTGCTTTCAAATATTCAGACAGACAGACAGACAGAAGATATATATGGATAGAAGGTAGATAGATAGATAGATAGATAGATAGACAGACAGATAGATAGACAGATAGATAGATAGACAGACAGATAGATAGACAGGGAGACAGCCATATAGACAGACTGGGAGATGAGCTGACAGAAAAATAGATAGGGATCTGAAGAGATGTAGATATAGATAGACAGATAGATAGATAAACAGATAGACAGAGCCATGCACAGGAATACCAACTGCAGCAACATGCACAGACTCACACACACAGCCGCATTATGCAAATCTGAATGCACCCCGGCTACACACACACACACACACACACACACACACACACACACACACACATACACATACACACGCACACTCACTGACTATTCTGCTACCTTTATGCAAACACTAGACTTCCACAACCTACACACACACACAGACACAGACAGACAGACAGACACACACACACACACACACACACACACACACACACACACACACACACACACACTCTTGGGAAAATAAAAACACTGAATAAAACATTAATACGAAGGAGCTGCTGAGATTCTTAACTGTGTGTGTGTGTGTGTGTGTGTGTGTGTGTGTGTGTGTTTCTCTTCTCTCTCTCTCTCTCTCCTCCAGATCTTCATTTGTCTTCCTCTCTCTCTTTGCTCAAATCCTACACCCAAATCCCTCCATCTCTCTCCTACTCAATCTTTCTCTCTCTCTCCAGTCGTCTTCCCTCCCTCCCTCTTCTTCTCCCACTCCCTCTTCTCTTCAGTCTCTCATCCTCTCTATCGTTCTCCTTTCTTCTCTAGCCTTTCCTTCTTGATCCCTCTCACTCCTTCTCCACTCTCTCTGCACGACTTTCCTCCTCCGTGCATGTCCTCTCCCTCTCTCTCCACTCCCCCCTCCTTCTCTCCACTCCCATTTCTTTCTTTCTCCATTCCCTCCCCCCCTTACTCTCTTTCTCCACTTCCCCCACCCCTCTCTCTCTCTCTCTCTCTATTCCCCACCTTCTCTCTCTCCACTCCCCCTCTCTCGTTTTCTCCATTCCCCCTCTCTCCCTCTCTTTCTTCACTCTTCCCCTCACTCTCTCCACTCTTCCTCTCACTCTCTCTCTCCCTCCCTCTCTCTCTTTGTCTCCAATCTTCCCCCACTCTCTCTCTCTCCCATTACTCGCGGCGGGGCCTTAATACCCACAAATACATAAACATATATGCAAATGACAGTCATTTTGGAGAATATCTTGGAGTTTCTCACTAGTGGGTTTTTATTTCTTGCAAGACAGGTCACGAGGAGGTAAGTAGCACCCCTCTCTCTCTCTCTCTTTTCTCTCCTCTCTCTCTCTCTCTCTCTCTCTCCTGTTTCTTGCAAGACAGGTCACAAGGAGATAAGTAGCACCTCCCTCTTTCTCTCTTTTCTCTCCTCTCTCTCTCTCTCCTTTTCTGTGCCGATGTTCTAGAGCGAGTGTGTGACCATGTATAAGAACCTGCGTACATGTGTCTGTGTAAGCTTTGTGATTATGTGTACGTATCTAAGGTATGTATGTGTATATGTGTACGTGAGAGTCTGCTCTGTTCCAGCATGACAGTTTACATACAGTGTGTTCGTGTGTGTATCCAAGCTGTGACCAGAGCTGTGTGTGTGTGTGTGTGTGTGTGTGTGTGTGTGTGTGTGTGTGTGTGTGTGTGCGCGTGTGCATGTTATGAGGGTGTGTGTACGTGCCTGTGCACCTTGAAACTGTGAATGTATTATCTGCAGGTGTGTTGCTACCTGCCCTGCCCAGCTCTGCCCTACCCTGTCCTGCCCCGCCTTGCCCAGCCCTGCCCTGCCCTCATCTCCCCTCCCCTACCCTACATTACCCTCCTCTACCCTATCCTCCCTACCTCGCCCCGCTTATATATGCAGGAATGCATGTGTACGTATGGGTTGGGTTATGTGCGCGTATGTGGAGCAGCATGTGCGTGTAATGCGTGGGTCTGGGTACGTTTGTGTGCGTTAAATGCATTATGTGCGTTCGTGTGCGTTTAGCGTATATGTCTATGTGCGTGATGTAGGTGTTCGAATGTATTTTTGTGTGCATTTTGTGGATTTGTGTGCGTGTATGTGCGTTTGAGTCCATGTTTAGGTGTGTAGGTCTGTGTGCGTGCAATAAGTGTAGGTCTTTAAATGTGTACACGTATTTCATGTGCTTTCTATGCCTGTGTACGTCTATGTGCACCTCCTCCAAAGCTGGCCATGTCAATTGTGTGGTGTGTGTGTGTGTGTGTGTGTGTGTGTGTTCATCTGTGTGCGTGGTATGAATGTACGCTGGTGTTCGTGCTGCATGTGCGTATGTATGTATGTATACGTATCTATGCATTATGTGCGTATGAATGTTTGTTGTGTATGTACGTACGTATGTATGGTTTATGTATGTACCAGTAGCTATGTACGCATGTAAGTACTGAGGGTGACTGATGTATGTACGTGTACTCATGTGCGGAATCCACATGTGTATTAAAATAAGGGCGTCATGTACACCAGTCATCCTCTTTCCCCTTCCTCCTCCCCTACCCACCCCCTTCCCTCCCTAACTCTCCCCCTCCCCTCAGTCCCCTCCCTCCCTTCCCTCTCCTTCTCCCTCCCCTCCACACTCCCTTCCTCCCCACTACCCTTCCTTCCCTCTACCTCCACTTCCCCCTCCCCTTCCCCTTCACCCCTTCCCTTCCCCTCCCCTCCCCCCACCACACTCATCCATCGATTTATTGGTGACCTAGAGTTGGCAACACTATATTTCCACTCCGCTCCACCTGTTCCCTCCACCTCACTCCATCCCCCCCCACCTCGCTCCATCTCCCCCTCCACCTCACTCTACTTCACCTCCCCCACCTCTCTCCACTCCATCCCCCTCCACCTCGCTCCACTTCACCTCCCCCACCCCACTCCACTCCATCCCCCTCCACATCACCTCCTCCACCTCACTCCACCCCACCATCCCCCTCCACTTCTCTCCACATCACCTCCCCCCACCTCACTGCACCCCCTCCACCTCACTCTACTTCACCTCCCCCACCTCACTCCACTCCATCCCCCTCCACCTCACTCCACTTCATCCCCTCCACCTCACTCCACTTCACCCCCTCACCTCACTCCACTTCACCTCCCCCCACCTCACTCCATCCCCCTCCACCTCACTCCACTTCACCTCCCCCACCTCATTCCACCCCCCTCCACCTCACTCCACTTCACCCCTTCCACCTCACCCCCTCACCTCACTCCACTTCACCCCCTCACCTCACTCCACTTCACCCCCTCCACCTCACTCCACTTCACCCCCTCACCTCACTCCACTTCACCTCCCCCACCTCACTCCACTTCACCCCCTCACCTCACTCCACTTCACCCCCTCACCTCACTCCACTTCACCCCCTCCACCTCACTCCACTTCACCCCCTCACCTCACTCCACTTCACCTCCCCCACCTCACTCCACTTCACCCCCTCACCTCACTCCACTTCACCTCCCCCACCTCATTCCACCCCCCTCCACTTCACCCCCTCACCTCACTCCACTTCACCTCCCCCACCTCACTCCACTTCACCTCCCCCACCTCACTCCACCACCTCCCCCACCTCACTCCACTTCACCTCCCCCACCTCACTGCACTTCACCTCCCCCACCTCACTGCACTTCACCCCCTCCACCTCACTGCACTTCACCTCCCCCACCTCATTCCACCCCCCTCCACCTCACTGCACTTCACCTCCCCCACCTCACTCCACTTCACCTACCCCACCTCACTGCACCGCCCCTCCATCTCATTCCCCCTCCCCTTCACGTCTCTGTACCTTCCCCCCACCCTCACTCCACCACCCCAGCTCATTCCACCTCTCCACTTCATTCCACCACCCCTCCACCTCGTTGTACCTCCTATCTCCCCCACCTCTCCAACTTCCTCCCTTTCTCCAAGTCCCCCTCACGTCCCCCCTCCCCCATTCCCCGTTTTCATTCCCCCCCACAACTCTACACATTCCCCCAATCCCCCTTCCCCATCCACCTCCCTCATTCCCCCCACACCTCTACACATTCCCCCAAACCCCCCTTCCCCATCCCCCTCCCTCATTCCTCCCACACCTCTACACATTCCCCCAAACCCCCCTTCCCCATCCCCTTCCCTCATTCCTCCCACACCTCTACACATTCCCCCCTCACTCCCCCACGTCCCCCTTCCCTATTACATTCCAAAAGTTCTTTAACAAAAATATACTGGCATATACACCTCATACCACAACATAAAACACACATACATCCATAAATACATACACATACATCTATACATACATACATACACACATTCCAACTACAACAACACAGCAACATGACTCTCTCTCTGTCTATGTATCTATGTCTATCTATCTAATCTATCTGTCTGTCTGTCTGCCTGTCCGTCTCCTACGCAATGCAACTGACATACCATACCAACCCCAGCCTCTCCCCCTCTCTCTCTCTCTCACACACACACACACACACACACACACACACACACACACACACACACACACACACACACAAAACATACAGTACCATACAATCCATCTACTCACACACACACACACACACACACACAAAACATACAGTACCATACAATCCATCTACTCGCACATGCACACACACACACACACACACACACACACACACACACACACACACACACACATCTGGCCCTTAATTTCATCCCAGCAGCCTTAACTCGCCCCAGCTGTACCCCACACATCATATCTGCCCAGTCACACCACACGCCTGACTCACCACACCACAACACCACATCACACCACCTCACAACACCACAACACCTCACACTAAAACAACACCACTTCACAACACTACCACACCACAACCACACACCACCTCACAGCACCACACCATCTCACAGTACCACCACACCACATCACAACGCCACACCACCTAAGCCTACCACCACACCACATCCACACAACACCCCACACATACCAGTACACCACATGGACACTGAACATTACAGCTACCAATCCTACTACCACACCTCACCACACCATAAATACCATCACCCTACCACATCAACACACCACACAGAACACATAGCATCATACCAGATCAAAACACCAAGCATTACACCACCACACCACACCATCAATACCATCACCCTACCACAATTACAAAACACACACCACACTTCATCACACCACATCAACACACCAAACATTATACCAGTGTAAACGCTCCTATCTTTAATACCATCACACCACACAACCACACCATACACCACACATAACCACGTCATACACCACACAACCACACCATACACCACACAACCCCGTCATACACCACACATAACCACGCCATACACCACACACAACCACGCCATACACCTGACCTTTCCCATATCACATATACCGTAATACCACATCAGAACACCACACATATAACTCGCAGCATACCACATCATACCAATTGACCATATCTAGTTAAAAAAAAAGGCAAAAACACCAAACCACAGACTTGAAACCCCTTCACACACACACACACACACACACACACACACACACACACACACACACACACACACACACACACACACACACGGCGCACCCAAACAACCATCACACACCAGCATAAACACGTACACAGCTCAGAGCACACATCAAAACCGCTACACACACACACACACACACACACACACACACACACAGGGCTTATCATTGCCGTACCATAAACAGCGAGTAGCTATATAAACAGCGGAGTTTATATAGACGCTACTGTGGTTACGCTGGGAGGAGGAGGAGGAGGAGGAGGAGGAGGAGGAAGGGGAGGAGGGGGGAAAAGGGAGAAAGATGAGGGAATGGGGATAGGAGAGAGAGAGAGAGAGAGAGAGAGAGAGAGAGAGAGACTTGGGGGGGGCAGGTGGTATAATCTAGGTGGTGTAAGTGGAATGACGTCATTAGGTGGGCTCTCGTGTGTGTGTGTGTGTGTGTGTGTGTGTGTGTGTGTGTGTGTGTGTGTGTGTGTGTGTGTGTGTGTGTTTGGTCTCGAGGTGAACGGGTTGAGTTGGCCAAGACGTACACAACCTTGAGGGTTTCGCTCGAGTTCCTACGCACATACGCACACAAAGCCTATACGCACATGCACACACACATGTACACTTCCTGGTCACGCTTGGTTGATTCTGTGTCACGGCCGGTTGACCTTTTACGTACACACACACACACGCAAGCTCGCACACACATATAATTACATACATACGCACAAATATACACACACAGATGCATACAAAGACAGACAGACAGACACACACACACACACACCTACTGTACATACGGACATACATACACACTCAAACCACCACGCATACATTATACATTCTCTCTCTCTCTCTCGCACACACACACACACACACACACACACACACACACTGGCACGAAGTGGGGAGACAATAGCAGAAGCCTCCCCGCTGACCTCACCTTGGCCTTTCCTCCCCACCCTTCTCCCCATCTTCTTCCTCCCCACATTCTCCCTCCTCATCTTCATCTATTTCCTTCTTTCCAATCATCATCATCACCATCATCATTTCCGTAATCATCATCATCATCATCTCTTATCACACTCTCTCTCTCCCCATCTTCCTTTCATCTGTCTATCTATTTATGTCTATCTATTCCTCATTCTCGCACTCTTTCCTCTTCCCCACCCAAACCCTTCCATCTCTCTCTCTCTCTCTCTCTCTCTCCCCATATACATACGCTCCCTTCCTCCTCACACGAAGCGTATACGCAAGATTGACGGGAGGGAGACGGGAAGGAAGGGAGGAAGGGGGGAGTGAAGGGGAGAGATAATTGCACACACACACACACACACACACACACACACACACACACACACACACCTTTTCATCTTCCCTACACACTAATTTCTTATCACCTCAATTACATCAACTTGTTTTCCATCTCAATCATTTCCCCCCTTTCCACTCCCTCTCCCTTTGATCCCTCCCTTTCCTCCCTTTACCATCATCATCATCATCATCATCACCAGCATCACCATTATCATCATCATCATCATCATCACCAGCATCACCATTATCATCATCATCATCATCACCTACCTTTTTCACCTCAACTTCTTCCTCATTCTTTTCATCAAACATTAAATTCTCTTCCTCTCTCTCTCTCTCTTCCTTTTCTGCCTCTCCTGTCTTTCCTCCATAACATTCCTACTGACTCTTCCCTCTGCACAGCCTCATTCTTCACCCCCTCCCTCTCTCTACCCCTTCCCTCCTCCCTCAATCTCCCTTCCTCTTCCTTCTCCCTCTCATTCCAACCATCTTCCTTCTTCTTCCTATCCTTCTTTACTCTCTCTCTCTCTCTTCTCATTCCTCTCACAACCTCTCAGTTCCTGCACCTCTCTCTCTCTCTCTCTCTCTCTCTCTCTCTCTCTCCTCCCTCCTCCCCCTCCCCCGCGTCGATTACAGACTAAGGTAAAGTTTTGATCCAATTTCCCTCCCCCTTTGATCAATGGACTCGCCCTGATTACCATAGCTCCAGTACACAGCATTGGGGAGGGGAGGGGAGGGGAGGGGAGGGAGAGAGGGGAGGGAGAGGGGGAAAGGGAGGGGGAGGAGGAGTAGGGAGAGAAAAGAGAGGAAAAAAAGAGGGACGAATAAGAAGAGAGTAGCTGGGTGAACGAAAGGGGAAAGAAGGGGAGTGGGGAGGAAGGGGGGGAGAGGAAGAGGGAGGAGATAAGGGGAGTGGAAAAGAATAAGAATTGGACATGAAAGGGGAAGGGAGGTGAGGGGGAGAGGGAGAAGGGATGGGGAGAAATGAGTGAGAATGGTGACAACAGGGGGAAGGAGTGGGGAGTTAAAAATGGGGAGAGAGAAAAAGGGGAAGCCAAGGGGAAGGGAAGAAGGGAAGGACTGGGGAGGGTAAATGGAAGGACATCTCTCCCCACCCAAACTCCTCCCCCCTCGAATCCCTCCCCACCCACACCTCCCCTCACCATTCCCTCCACACACACACACACACACACACACACACACACACACACACACACACACACACACACACACACATACACACTTCCAACTCCCCTATTCCCTCCTCTATCATCCCCCAATTAGACCACACCCCTCTCTCATTTTCTCCCCTTTCTCTCCCCCCTCCCACTCCAATCCTTCATCTCCCCTTCCCTCCCACCACCCCGGCGTGTCCTCCCCCACATCATCTTATCCACTCCCCTCCCACTCCCAAATCCCTCTCCCCACCTCCCATTTCACCCCAACCCTTCCCTATTTCTCCCCATCACTCCACTCCAACCCCTTCTCATGTACTCCCCCTTCTCCCTCCTCACCTTTTCCTGTTTTCCTCATTCCTCCCCCAATCCTCTCCCCTCCCCCCTCCTCATCCTCTTCTCTCTTCCTCCCTCCCTCCCCTCATTCCCTCTCCTCTCCCAATCCTTTCCCCTTCCCCTCTACTCATCCTTTCCTCTCTTCCTCCCTCCCTCTCGTCATTCCCCATCCTTCCCCTTCCCCCTCTCAATCCTTCTTCCCCCTACTCATTCCCTCTCCTCCTCCCCCAGTCCTTTCCCCTCCCCCTACTCATCCTTTCCTCTCTTCCTCACACCCTCCCCTCACTCCCTCTCCCCTCCTCCCCCTCGTTAAGCCTCGGGGAGTGTTTAGAGGGAGTGGGAGTCAGTACTTGAGCCCTTTCAGATCGAGGACATCCTTACTGTTTTCTTATAACTATCTCCTGAGGATTTTATACAGTTTGGAGGGTGAGGTAAAGGAAATAAATAAAGTAATTGTAGTAAAGGGGTTAATTATACTGCATCTGGCTGCCCTTCCAACTCTCTCTCTCTCTCTCTCTCTCAATAAATAAAATTCTGTCTCTCTCTCTCTCTCTCTCTCTCTCTCTCTCTCTCTCTCTCTCTCTCTAATATTTTAAAAGTACTTGTTGATTTTTAAGGTACGATAGATGGAATAGATTTTCTCTTCTGGTGCATTCTCTCTCTCTCTCTCTCTCTCTCTCTCTCTCTCTCTCTCTCTCTCTCTCTCACAGCAAAGCCTAGCGATTTCTCACTCGGGTAAGCGTGAAGACTGATGTTGTTTGCTTTCAAGGAGAGAGAGAGAGAGAGAGAGAGAGAGACAGAGTGTGTGTGTGTGTGTGTGTGTGTGTGTAATTCACCGGGTCGGTCAGGATCACTTGATGGTCGTGATCGTCAGCTTTTACCCTCCCGGAAGGGAGCTGAGAGCTCATATAGTCCGATCTAAGGGCAAGGCTGTGACCTTCACACACGCACACACCCGTCCCCTTGCTCAAGGGGGACAGTAACCACCCACTTCGTCAGTGAAACTTTTCGCAACCTGAGCGAGGCGCGAACTCCCGTCCACCAGTTGGCAGGCGAGAACGTTACCACTGCACCAGCGAGTGGTGTGTGTGTGTGTGTGTGTGTGTGTGTGTGTGTGTGTGTGTGTGTGTGTGTGTGTGTGTGTGTGTGTGTGTGTGTGTGTGTGTGTGTGTGTATGTGTGTGTACATCAATGAATCAACCCTGTGTACGTGTCCTGTCCTTGTACTTACACATTCTGCGGACAAGATGAGGGAAGGACACGACTCACCTGCAAGAAGAGATAAAGAAATAACAGGAAATTAAGGTACCATGTTGTAGCAGTAGTAGTAGTAGCAGTAATAGTAGTAATAGTAGTAGTAGTAGTAGTAGTAGTAGTGGTGGTGGTGGTAGGAGGAGGAGGAGGAGGAAGCAGAGGAGTAGTAGTAGTAATAGTAGTAGTAGTAGTAATAATAATAAAATACCTCTTCAAAAATTCTACGATATATGCATTTCAAAAGCATTATTATTCTCAACAGAAATATTACCCCCAGGAAAAATATATGTATGTATGCATGTGTTCGTATGTATGTATATATGTATGCGTTCGTATGTATGTATGTATGTATGTATGCGTTCGTACGTATGTATGTATGCGTTCGTATGTATGTATGTATGCGTTCGTATGTATGTATGTATGTTCGTATATATGTATGTATATATGTTCGTATGTATGTATGTATGCGTTCGTATGTATGTGTGTTCGTATGTATGTATGCGTTCGTATGTATGTATGTATGTATTCGTATGTATGTATGTATTCGTATGTATGTATGTATGTATGTATGTTAGCAAAATACCTCAAAAATACCTAATCAACTTTGCCTACAAATCATCACTTACACTGCATGTAACCGGAAGAGAGAGGATGAGGGGAGGAGAGGGGAGGGGAAGGGGAGATGGGGAGGAGACAGGGAGAGAGGGGGAGCAGAAGGGAGGGGAAGAGGGGAAGGGAGGATGGGAGGGGAAGGGAGGATGGGGAGGAGAAAGGAGGATGGGGAGGGGAAGGGAGGATGGGGAGGGGAAGGGAGGATGGGGAGGGGAAGGGGAGATTGAGAGGAGACAGGGAGGATGGGGAGGGAAAGGGAGGATGGGGAGGGAAAGGGAGGATGGGGAGGGAAAGGGAGGATGGGGAGGGAAAGGGAGGATGGGGAGGGAAAGGGAGGATGGGGAGGGAAAGGGAGGATGGGGAGGGAAAGGGAGGATGGGGAGGGAAAGGGAGGATGGGGAGGGAAAGGGAGGATGGGGAGGGAAAGGGAGGATGGGGAGGGGAAGGGAGGATGGGGAGGGGAAGGGAGGATGGGGAGGGGAAGGGGAGATGGAGAGGAGACAGGGAGAGAGGGGGAGGAGACAGGGAGAGAGGGGGAGGGAAAGGGAGGATGGGGAGGGAAAGGGAGGATGGGCAGGGGAGGGAGAATGACAAGTATTTCAAGGTTTTGTTTACGAAAGTGTGTGTGTGTGTGTGTGTGTGTGTGTGTGTGTGTGTGTGTGTGTGTGTGTGTGTGTGTGTGTGTGTGTGTGTGTGTGTGTTTCACGAGAGAGAGAGAGAGAGAGAGAGACTGCTTGGCGCCTCCCCTCTTCATCTTTTGTTTTACTCTCTCTCTCTCTCCCTCTCAGTATTATGGTGTTTTATAAGCATTCCTGAAACACACACACACACACACACACACACACACACACACACACACACACGAGACCTACCACATCAACACTCACCCAAACATCCCCCCCCTCTCTCTCTCTCTCTCTCTCTCTCTCTCTCTCTCTCTCTCTCACACACACACACACACACACATTCACACACACATCACTCACTCCTTCCACGTTTCACACAATACACGTACACGCTCCAGCACACACATACACATCTACTCAAGTGCACACACAAGTACACACACACACACGCACACAGAAACCGTCAACACGAATCAATTAACAATGTTTACACTTGACTCGCTCCCTAACTGCATTGTTTGTTTGTTTGTTTGTTTGTTGGAGGGGAAGGGGTGGGGAAGGCACGAGGATAAATGGAGAGAGAGAGAGAGAGAGAGAGAGAGAGAGAGAGAGAGAGAGAGAGAGAGAGAGAGAGAGAGAGACAGACAGACAGACAGACAGACAGAGGGGGGTATGGAGAGAGGGGGAGGGGGGTATGGTGAGTGAGGGGGGGAGGGGGTATGGGAGGGAGGGAGGGAGAGAGAGAGAGAGAGAGAGAGAGATGAAAATGAGGGAGGGGCGGGGAGGGGAAAGGGAGAGACACAGGGAGGGGGGGATGGAATACAAAATACAAAGGGGTCCAAAGGAAAGCAAGGATTACAAAGGAAAGCAAGGAGTACAAAGGAAAGCAAGAAGTACAAAGGAAAGCAAGAAGTACAAAGGAAAGCAAGAAGTACAAAGGAAAGCAAGGAGTACAAAGGAAAGCAAGGAATACAAAGGAAAGCAAGGAGTACAAAGGAAAGCAAGGAATACAAAGGAAAGCAAGAAGTCCAAAGGAAAGCAAGGAATACAAAGGAAAGCAAGGAGTACAAAGGAAAGCAAGGAGTACAAAGGAAAGCAAGGAGTACAAAGGAAAGCAAGAAGTACAAAGGAAAGCAAGGAGTACAAAGGAAAGCAAGGAGTACAAAGGGAAGCAAGGAGTACAAAGGAAAGCAAGGAGTACAAAGGGAAGCAAGGAGTACAAAGGAAAGCAAAGCAGCAACAGACCTTATGGTTCTCTCGAGGCAGCTTGTTACAGAGAAGACTATGATATCTAATACTACAAGTTGAAGGGAAGGATAGTAAAGCAAGAAGGCTCTCCCCAACCCACCAAACCCTCAGTCGAAGCCGGCAGGAAAAAAGCACGAAGGACTAGCATACAGTAAGGAAAAGCTGACCTGGAAATTTCACAGGAAGGGATATATGGGGTGATGGGGGGAGGTGAAAGGATGGATGGGGAGGATATGGGTAAGTTGGGGAGGGGGTAGCGGAAGAGGGAGGGGAGGGGGGGTGGGAGAATGTGGAGGGGATATGAAGGAGAGAGACTTCTGCAACCCTTTCCTCCCCCTCCTCCTCCTCTTCTTCTTCTTCTCCTCTTCTTCCCTGATCTTTTCCTTAATGGTACTGTTTTAAACCTTCCACTCTCTCAACTCCTCCTCTTCCTCTCCCCTCCTCCTCCTCCTCTCCTCTCCTCTCCTCCTCCTCTCTAATTATTTCCTTATTAAGATTTTTCTCACCTTCCCCTCTCTCATCGACTCCTCTCCTTGAAAATCATTTATAATTCTCTCTCTCTCTCTCTCTCTCTCTCTCTCTCTCTCTCTCTCTCCTTCTATTTACTTTATTCAGGAAAGTTTATTGTTACAGAACTAAGGCTCTCTCTCTCTCTCTCTCTCTCTCTCTCTCTCTCTCTCTCTCTCTCTCTCTCTCTCCATACCATCGCCAAATTATGGGTTAGTTTTCAATTTAAACTTTCTGGCCCAATCCCAAGAAAGGGGAGGGAGGAAAGGGAGGGGGAGGGAGGAAAGGAGGAAAGGTAGAGGAAGGGAGGAAGGAGGGAGGGGGAGGGGAAGGGAGGAAAGATAGGGGAAGGGAGGAAAGAAAGGCAGAGGGAGGGAGGGAGAGGGAGGAGAAGGGAGGGAGGAAGGGAGGAAAGGAATGGGAAGGGAGGCAAGGTAGAGAAAAGAAGGGGGAAGGGAGGAAAAAGAGAGGAAGAAAAGGATAAGAAGAAAGGGAGGGAGAGGAAGGGGAGAGAAGGGAAGGGATGGGGAGAGGAGAGAGGGAGGGGAGAAAGGGGAAGACACAGGCACTGGGGAAGGGAATGGGGAGGAGAAAGGGGGAGAGAAATAAAAGAGTAAATGGAAGTGGGATTTTGGAAGGGAAGGGGAGTGGGGAGGGAAAATGGGGGGAGGAGGAGGAGAAACCGAAATGAGGAGAGGGATGGAGGGAGAATGAAATAGGCATTGGAAGAGAGAGAGAGAGAGAGAGAGAGAGAGAGAGAGAGAGAGAGAGAGAAGTTTGGGGTAATGAGGTGAAGGAACCCAACACAGCTCATCCCCACAACTTCCCTTATTAACCTCTCTCTCTCTCTCTCTCTCTCCTGCAAATGAACTCAGCCCTCTTATTTTCCCATATGCTCGTCTAATGAAAGCTTAGTTACAAAGTTTACCTCTAAGTTGCTTCCTATATATCTTTTACTTCATTTTTTTTTTTTAACTTTTTCCTCTCTCTCTCTCTTTCCCTCTTCCTTCTTTATTCTCCTTCCCTTCCTCGCATTCTTCGTTCGTCTCCACATCACCACCATCATTCTCTCTCTTCTCTCTCTCTCTCTCTCTCTCTCCGGTATCTTTTCCTCCCTTCCTCTTTATCCTCTTCACTTCTCCCTCCCTCTCTTCTTTTCTTTCTTCACTTTTTATGTCTTCCCTTCATCCCTCCCTCCCTCCGCCTATGCCTTCCCTTCCTTCCATCCTCCCTTTCATCCTTCCCTCCCTTCCTTCCTGTCGTTACACACCTCTCTCTCCCTATCCCTTATATTTTTCTCCCTCTCTTCCTTTCCTCCCACCCTAGATGTCTCCTTCTTCCTCTCTTCCTTCTTCTCTCCCTCCCTCTCTCCTTTCATATCTCAGTTCCCAACTCTCTTTCCCTCCCTTCCTATCTCTCTTTCCTTCCTCTCTCCCTCCCTCCCTCCCTTCCTTCTCTTTTCCTGTTCTCATTCCTTCGCATCTTTACCTTAGTTTCCATTTCTCCCTTCCTTCCCTCCCTCTTTCCCTCCCTTCACCAAACTATTCCAATCCCTTCCTTCCTTCCTTCACTTCTCCTTCCTACTGCCTATCCCCCATCTTCTCTCCCTATTCATCTCTTCCTCCCTTCCTTCTCCCCTCTAATCTTACCCCTCTCCCTTCCTCAATTCCTCCCTCTATCCTTATCTCTCTCCCTTCCTCAATTCCTCCCTCTAGCCTTATCTCTCTCCCTTCCTCAATTCCTCCCTCTAGCCTTCCTCCTTACCATTACTGTCGTCCTTCCTCCCTGTTTATCTCCTCTCCCTTCTCTCTAACTTTTCCTTCCTCCCTCGAGCCTTACTTATCTCTCCCTCTCTTTCCTCACTTCTCTCTCCTATCTGTCTTTCTCTTTATCTCTCTCTTTCTTCCATCTCTCCTTCTACTCTATTAATATCTCGCTCTCTTTCCTCCATCTCTCTCGCCCTCCTCCCTTTCTTTCTCCTATTCCTATCTGTCTCTCATTTTCTCCCTCCATCCCTATTCATCTCTCTATCTCTCCTCCATCTCCCTATTAATTTCTCCCTCTCTCCCTCCACGCTATTTATTTCTCCCTCTCTCCCACCTCCCTATTTCTCTCTCTCTCTCTCTCTCTCTCTCTCTCTCCATCTCTCCCTCCTCCCTCCACCCCACAGATGGCGCCCAAGAGGCTAGTTTTCCACGACCAATAGACCTTTTCTAAAATTACCTCATCTCATCCTCTCTCTCCCTCCCTCTCTCTCTCTCACTTAATCCATTTCTATCTCTTTATCTCTTCTCATTTCATTTTTCTCTCAATCTGTCACTCTCTCCATCCTCTTTATCTCTTTAAATCTCTCTCTCTCTCTCTCTCTCTCTCTCTCTCTCTCTTTCTTTCTTTCTCTCCCTCATAGTTCACCCCTTCCTCTCTCAAATTATCTTCTAATAAATTATTATTATTATTATTATCATTATTTGTGGTAGGTGGGGGCGCTCATAGTGCTGCCTGGGGTGTCTGCCCTAACCTCTCTTCCATCCTTCCTCTTCTGTCTTTCTTTCCTTCATCCTTTCTCTTCCTTCTGCCTGTGGGTGACTCTACACTGAGTGACAAGCCAAATGGTTTCCTGTACACCAGGAAACCATTTACTACGCTGGGTGGTAACCATATAACCAAATTATGGCGCCTGGTGGTTTAGTGGGTAATTAAGGTGCTCTAATAGGACTGGGCCGGTGAAGGTTTATATCCAAGGGGTGGTTGGGGTTTACTGCTCAACGCAATGCCACTCAGGGATGTGTGAGGCTGGTCACTCTCATCCTAAATGTCAGGGCCAACTTGCCTTGCCCCGGGCTCCTACGCTCCTCATGGGGCGACATAGGATTGGATAATGGATGGATGGATTATTATTATTATTATTATTATTATTATTATTATTATTCTAAGCCTAATAAAATCGTCTATAGGTTAAATTAATAAACAAAACAGATCATCGGCGTGAAGTGGCTAATCTCTTCAGGGCGAGGATGTATTTCGAATTTCACCCCATTTTCTTTATCTGACGGAACTGGCCCACTCAAAAATTTAATACTAAGTCGTTGTTGCAGGATTTTCTGAGCTGAGTCTCCTTGGTTACTAGTCAAATCGCCCCTCCTATCTGACTACACCTGGCCACCAACAGAGCTGAATGGGGTTAGGGATCTATGGAGAGAGAGAGAGAGAGAGAGAGAGAGAGTGAGAGAGAGAGAGTGAGAGAGAGAGAGAGAGAGGGAAAAAAAAAAAAACCGCTACACTAGATGAAATAGGGAGTTTGATTTCCTAAGACTTTTTATTTTATTTATATGGAAAACTAATGGCGTTCAGTTATTAATTATTTTTTTCGTTTCTTTTTAATTATATATGAAGTG
>NC_137061.1:2863015-2870515 GCF_032717465.1 Coenobita brevimanus | reverse complement strand
GGGGGGAAGGATAGAGGAAGGAGGGAGGGGGAAGGAAGGAGGTGAAAGAGGGGAAGTGAAAGAGTTTAGAAGGAAGGGGGAAGGAGGGAGGAGGGAGGGGAGAAGGAGAAGGGAAGGAGGGGGGAAAGAGGGAGGAGAAGCAGGGGAAGGACTGGGGGGAAGGAGGGAAGGGGAAGGAGGGAGGGGAAGGAGGGAGAGGAAGGAGGGAGGGGAAGGAGGGAGGGGAAGGAGGGAGGGGAAGGAGGGAGAGGGGGAAAGGAAATGGTAACAATTTTGATTCCTCATTTCGGGCCCATTATTTCGCCCATCGCCAGGTAGAAATTTCACTCAGGTGCGCTAATTAGTTCCACGTCTGGCGTCACCTGTCCGAGGGGGGGGGGGAGCGCTGGAGGGGAGGAGGAAGGAAAGGGAAATGAAGGAGGAGGAAAGTGGAATTGGAAGGGGAAGTTAAAATGAGGAGGACTGGTGGGTGGGTGAGAGAGAGAGAGAGAGAGAGAGAGAGAGAGAGAGAGAGAGAGAGAGAGAGAGAGAGAGAGAGAGACTACCTCAGCAAATCTCACGTTTAATTAACTTTGTCGCTTTAAAAAACACACCTGGATAGACACGCTGGTCAGGTGTCGTGCACAAGACGTTCCGTGCACAAGACGTTTTCGTGCACAAGACGTTTCGTGCACAAGACGTTTTCGTGCAAGACACTCCGTGCACAAGGCATTTCGTAACGCGTTGTGCACATACATAAACATACAAAACTCGTCAACACAAGTTATTTCGTGCACATGATGTTTGGTGCACAGGACAGTTCGTGCACATGATGTTTAGTGCACATAAGTTGGTGCACATGATGTTTGGTGCACAGGACAGTTCGTGCACATGATGTTTAGTGCACATAAGTTGGTGCACATGATGTTTGGTGCACAGGACAGTTCGTGCACATGACACGGAAGAGGAAAATAAAAACTAGACAGACGGATAGATAGATAGACAGATACAAATAGAGGCAGATAGAGATAAAGATCGATAGACAGATAGATAGATAGATACAAATAGAGGCAGATAGACAGACAAAGATCGATTCCTACATATAGATAGATAAAACAAATTGATAAATAGCTCAGAAAAAGATATAGAGATAGTTAAAGAAAATATAAAAAAATAATATGGGTTTTGCTGCAGCCTCAAACCCATAAATATAAACAAATCAATAAACAAACAAACAACATGGCGTCCTCGGGGTGAAAGGGTTAAATTGGCAAAGGCCCCTGGAGTCGTAATGGTCACAAGATCGAGCCCCGGACTGCTTCTCCTGGGACCTGACCTGCCCTCCTTCACACACCTGCCTCACACACACACACACACACACACACACACACACACACACACTCTCCATCTTCTCTCTCTCACACACACACACTCTCTCCATCTTCTCTCTCTCACACACACACACTCTCTCCATCTTCTCTCTCTCACACACACACACTCTCTCCATCTTCTCTCTCACACACACACACATACATACTCTTCATCTTCTCTCTCTCTCTCACACACATACACACACACATACATACTCTCCATCTTCTCTCTCGCTCACCCACACACCCACCCACACACACAATTCTCTCTCTCTCTCTCTCTCTAAGTTGCTATATTTGTAAGATTACGTGGAAGAGACATTAAAGATTAGAAAAGAGGTAGGTAGGTAGGTAGGCGTGCAGGTAGGTAGGTAGGTAGGCAGGCAAGCAGGTTGGTAGGTAGGGATGCAGGTAGGTCGGTAGGTAAGTGGGTGGGAAAGTAGGTGAATGGGTAGGTACGTAAGCGAGTGGGCGGGTAGGTAGGTAAGTGGGTGGGTAGGTAGGTATGTAGGTAAGAAGGAATATGTGGAAGTCAAAGGGCACCATATCCAACATCACCATCCACTCGCCTTTGTCTTAAATCTCTCTCTCTCTCTCTCTCTCTCTCTCACACACACACACACACACACACACACACACACATACTATCCTTTTCTTTCCCCTTTTTAGCCTCTCCTTCACCGTCTAATTTTTTCTCCCCTCTCCCTTCCTTCCTTTCTTCCTTCAGTCTGCTTCCTTCCTTCCCACTTCCTTCATAAACTCCTTCACTCAATGTTACTTCCTCCTTCCTTCATCCATCTTCCTTCTTCTCCATTTCATCCTTCATTTCATCTACGCTCCCTCCCCTTCCTTCAGTTTCTTCCTTATTTCCTTCAACTGTTCTTCCTTACAGCCTTCCTTCCCTTCCTTCATGTTCATTCCTTTCCTTTCTATTTTCAAGTATCTTCCGTTCTCCCTTCCTTCCTTCCTTTCTCCCTTCCTTCCTTCCTTTCCCCCTTCCTTCCTTTTTTCCACTTCCAAGGTTTCCATCTCAAACTTTCAACTCTCCCTCCATTTCTTTCCTTCCCTCCACTTTCCTCTTCCTTCCCTCCACCTTCCTCTTCCGTCCCTCACTTTTCTCTTCCCTCCAATCGCCTCTTCCCTTCACTTTCCTCTTCCCTCTATTTTCTTCTTCCTTACCTCCCTTCACTTTCCTCTCTGTCTCTCATACAAAAAAAAAAAAAAAAGAATGGAATGACTACCCATCTCTAAAGGGAGGAAGGAGTTGAAACAGAGGAAAAGGGTTTAAAGGGAGGAATGAGTTTAAAGGGAGGAAGAGGTTTAAAGGGAGAAAGAAGTTTAAAGGGAGGAAGGAGATTAAAGGGAAGGAGTTTAAAGGGAGGAAGGAGATTAAAGGGAAGGAGTTTAAAGGGAGGAAGGAGATTAAAGGGAAGGAGTTTAAAGGGAGGAAGAGGTTTAAAGGAAGGAAGAAGTTTGGAGGGAGGAAGAGGTTAAAGGGAGGAAAGAGTTTAAAGGGAGGAAGAGGATTAAAGGGACGATCGGGTTTAAAGGGAATGAGTTTAAAGGGAGGGAATGGTTCAAAGGGCGTATCTAAAGGGAGGAAGTGGTCTAAAGGGAGGGCTGGAAGTGGTAGGGAGGGAGGGTTGTGTGTGGATGCAAATGGAGGTATCAGACTCACTCTCCCTTTGTTCTCCCTGATCAATAGCACCAACACCACTGGGGTAGGGAGAAAGGCAAATAGGGAGAAGAGATTAGGAGGCAGGGAGGGAAGAGGGAGAGATGGAGAGAGAAAGGGAAGAAAAGAGAAATGGAGAGAGAAAGGGTAGGGAAAAGAGAAATGGGGAGAAAAGACAGGGAAAGAAGTGAGATGAAGGGAGAGAAGAGCGAGAGATGGAGAGAGAAAGGGTAGGGAGAGAAGAGAGTGAGAGATCGACAGGGAGAAATGGTAGAGAGAAGAGAGAGATGGGGAGAGAAAGGACTGGAAGAGAAAAGAGAGATGGAGAGAGGGGAGGGAGAGATGGGGAGAGAAAGGGTAGGGAGAGGAGACGGGGAGAGAAAGGGTAGTGGGAGAAGAGATTAGGAGGCTGAGAGAGAGAGAGAGAGAGAGAGAGAGAGAGAGAGAGAGAGAGAGAGAGAGAGAGAGAAAGAGAGAGAGAGAGAGAGAGAAAAGATATGAAAAAAGTGGATGAGAAGGAAAGAGAAGGGGGAAAGGGAAGAGGAGAAGAAGGAAGAGGAGGAGGGAAAGAAAGGGAGAAGGGAGAGGAGAGGAAAACAGGAGGCAACGAATAAACGGTAGGGTGGGAATGAGGAGGGAGGAGGAAGAAGGAAAGAGGGAGAAAAGAAGGGAGAAAACGTGAGACAGGGAGAGGGAAGGTGAGAAGTGCAGGATACAGGGAGAGACTAGAGAGCAGGGAGGGAACAGGGAGGAGACAGAATAAAAGGGAGACTATGGGAAAGAAAAGGGAGGTACGAAAGGGAGAAGAGTAGGAGGGAGAAAGGCAGAAGGAAGGAACGGTGAGGAGAAAGAGAATAAAATGGAGAGAATGTAGGAGAGAAAGGGGGAGTAAGAAGGGGAGAAGAGCAACGGGGGAGAAAGGGAGGAGGAAGGTAAATAGGGAGAATAAATCTGATGGTAGTGGGGATCGGGAGAGAGAAGAGAGAGAATGAACCTGACGGATGGAAAACGAATAAACACGAAAACACACACGCCACACACCCTAATTTCTCCACATAAAACACCAAACAATTTATTTTTACACCAAACACGGGCCAGCAAAAGAGCAAACAGGGGCCGGCCTATAAAAAAAACACACACACACACACACACACACCGGAAAAAACACGCAAAAAAACACAAAAAAACAGCCAAGCGTCGGCCATATGCCCATTACATTAATTAATACCTCAGTCCCTCCCTAATTTATCTTTGTGTGCGTTTTTAGTACAATTATTTGAGTACACACGCGTACATAGGAACGTACACATACATATATACACACATGCCCAGTACATACATACATATATACATACAAGCCCGGTACATACACACCTACATATATATCTACCTACCTACACATCTACACGCATACATACAGACACACATGCCTACACACATGTACATATACCTGCATACATAGACATACATGGGGACGTACGCATACAGGTTTACATGATACCGTACATACATAGCCTAGTCTCTCTCTCTCTCTCTCATACACGAATATACACAAGCACGCACGCAACACACACACACACACACACACACACAAATTCCCCATCGCCATACACACAAACACACTCCATTCCTCACACACACACACACACACACACACACACACACACACACACATGCGGATTAATTACCGCTTCAACTGATAGAACAAGAGATTAAAAATATATGTACGTAATCTATACATGAAAGCGGTCGTGTGTGTGTGTGTGTGTGTGTGTGTGTGTGTGTGTGTGTGTGTGTGTGTGTGTGTGTGTGTGTGTGTGTGTGTGTGTGTGTGTGTGTGTGTGTGTGAGAGAGAGAGAGAATTAAACTTTTTCCTCTATTTTCATTCTAGATTCTAATTACAACTTCTATTATAGCGAGTCTGTTCTAACCCGACAGATTTGACTAGTAACCAAGGAGACGACATTACCACCCTATGGCCGTGTTGTCAGATTGGGGGTTGCTTTAACTAGTAACCAAGGAGACTCAATTCTACCTCCCATTCAACTCAATCAATGACAAGGTGTAAGACTGGAAGGCTTTATTTGACTAGTAACCAAGGAGACTCACTGCTATGCCCCTCACAGCTCAGTCAATGGCCAGGTGTAGTCAGACTGAAGGGTTGATTTGACTAGTAACCAAGGAGACTCATTCCAAACTTCTTTTCAATGCAATTAATCTGAGGGCTGATTTGACTAGTAACCAAGGAGACCCAATCCTACCTCTCAGCTCAGTCAATGGCCAAGTGTTGTCAGATCTGAGGGCTGATTTGACTAGTAACCAAGGAGACTCATTCCTACCTCTCAGCTCAATGAATGGCCAGGTGTTGTCAGACTGGAGGGGTGATTTGACTAGCAACCAAGGAGACTCATTCCTACCTATCAACGTTAAAATAATGGTCCAGTTCCGTCAGATAAAAACAAAAAAACACAATGAAGGCTGTATCCAACTCCTTCAGTTCGAAAATCTCTCTCTCTCTCCTACGCTGAATAAAATCGTCTGGAGGTGGCAAAAAAATAAGTAGCCCACGAGAAAATGTTAAGGTGACTATCTACTTACCAACCATGGCCTACTTACGGATGTACTGACGTCATATGGGGTTGGTAGGTAGGGCTGGGGGGTACTTACCTGTGGAAAGAGAGACAGGTAGGCGTTAATTAATAGGTTGACAGGTAAACTCTCTCTCTAAGAAATGTTACCTTGGAGAGAGAGAGAGAGAGAGAGAGAGAGAGAGAGAGAGAGAGAGAGAGAGAGAGGAAAAATCAGCTTAGAAAATTTGTTGAATAGCATATACAAGAAAGAGAGAGAGGGAGGGAAGGGGAGAGAATGAAGGAGAGGGGAGAGAATGAAGGAGAGGGGAGAGAAGAGGAGGGAGGAGGGGGGGGAGGAAAGGGAGAGAGGAAGTGAGTGGAAGGTGAGAGAGTGTGTGAAAAGAATTGAAGCAGTGAACTCTCTCTCTCTCTCTCTCTCTCTCTCTCTCTCTCTCTCTCTCTCTCTCTCTCATTTTTCGTTACATTTTCCTCCTTTCTCCCTTTTCTCTATCTCTTCTCTTCCTCCATCCTTACTTCCTTAATATCCTTTTCTTCTTTTTTGCACCTTCAACGCATCCAACTTGCTCTCTCTCTCTCTCTCTCTCTCTCTCTCTCTCTTTCTCTCTCTAAAAGCAACCTCCTCCCCAGGTATATTAAAGCAATGAAGGGGGGGAGGAGAGGGGAGGGGAGGGGTTAGAAGAGAGGGAAGGGGAGGGGGGAGAAGAGAGGGATGGGGAAGGGAGAGAGGAGAGGGATGGGGAAGGGAGAGAAGAGAGGGAAGGAGAGGGGAGAGGAGAAGAGGGAAGGGGGAGAGGAGAAGAGGGAAGGGGAAGGGAGAAAGAGGAAGATGTAGAGGGGGAAGATTGGAAGAGAAAGGGATGGGAGAGGAGAAGAGGGAAGGGGAAGGGGGAAAGAGGAAGATGTAGAGGGGGAAGATTGGAAGAGAAAGGGATGGGGGAGGGGAGAGAGGGGGAGGGGAGAGGGAGAGAGGGGAAAAGTGAGGGGGAGAGAGTGGGGGAGGGATGGGGAGGAGGAAGAGGATAAAGGGAAGGGGAGGAAGGAGGGAAGGGGAGGAAGGAGGGAAGGGGAGGAAGGAGGGAGGGGGAGGAAAGGGGGAGGGAGGGGGAGGAAAGGGGGAGAGAGGGGGGAGGGGGAGAGGGGCGATTTTAACCACAGATCAATAAACAAACTCACTAATCCTTCATCCCCCCTTGCTCTCTCTCTCTCTCTCTCTCTCTCTCTCTCTCTCACACACGGTTCTCCCCTTTCACTATGTCATTCATCAAAGGTACTTATTCCCAACCTTTTCCTCTTAACTCTCTCTCTCTCTCTCTCTCTCTCTCTCTCTCTCTCTCTCTCTCTCTCTCTCTCTCTCTCTCTCACACACACACACACACACAAGTAAATAAGGTCAGTATTCACTAAGCCTTTAATATGCATCACAACATTAGCATCAACACCCATAGGTAAAGCGGCAATACTGGTGATAATAATAATAATAATAATAATAATAATAATAATAATAATAATAATAATGTCACCATCATCATCATTATCGTTATCATCATCTTCCCAACTTTTCATCCTAACTTATAATGGAGTGAAAATAACAATAATAATGATAATGATAATAATAATAATGATAATAATAATAATAATAATAATAATAATAATAATAATAATAAAACAGTAGTAGTAGTAGTAGAAGTAGTAGTAGTAGTAGTAGTAGTAGTAGTAGTAGTAGTAGTAGCAGCAGCAGCAGCAATAATAATAATAATAATAATAATAATAATAATAATAACACTTTTAATAACATCAAAACACAAAACTTTCCAAACACAGTCCAAACAAACAAACAAACAAACAAACAAAATGTCAACTATTCCAACCAGAGCGAAGGTAAACA
>NC_137061.1:2835515-2855515 GCF_032717465.1 Coenobita brevimanus | reverse complement strand
GGAGGAGAATAATAATAATAATAATAATAATAATAATAATAATGCACAAGAAAACAAAGCTTACGTCCTCGAGGTGAAGTGTTAATGACAAAAGGATTCGAACTACACACACACACACACACACACACACACACACTCCTTGCTCCCTTTATGACTGACCTCGCCTTACTTTAAAAACCCCCTCCCTTCTTCCTCCCACTCTCTCCCTCTCTATTCCCCCTTCCCTCCCCTCCCCCTCCCGTCATCCTGCCACCCCCTACATCCTCCCTCTTATCCTACAATCTCCCCTCCCCTCCTCCTACATCCTCCCCATTTCATCCAACATCCTCCCCTCACCACCTCCAACCACCCCACTTTTCCCCCTTCTCCACCTTTTGCACTCCCCTCTCCCCCTCACCTTCTCCAACCACCCCACTTTCCTCCCACCTTTCCCCACCCACTGCAACCCCCCTCCCCCCTAGGGTGTCTGAGGCTTGTGGTACGCGGGGTGTGGGTGGAAAGGTCACATCTACACCCACGCAAGCACAAGCACACAGGTAAAAGAAGCTACAGGTAAGAAAGCAATTGCAAAAGGTAAAATACTAAATACACTACACAAAAAGTCTATCTATTTACCTATCTATCTATCTATCTATCTGTCTGTCTATGCTTGCACCTACTATCTACCTATCTATCTATCTAACTACTGGATATCTATCTATATATGCCTGCACCTACCACAAATGTCTATCTCTGTCTACCTATCTATCTATCTATGCTTGCACCTAGCTACATCAAATATATATGCTGACCAGCTCTCTACCTCTTCCTGATATACAGTATAAGATTATCAAACTACATGTGTATACAACTGCCACATACACAGCTACCACATACATACTGCTACTAACACACACACACACACACACACACACACACACACACACACACACCACATCGATACTGCTACCACATATACACTGCTATCCCCACCCCTAAGAAATACACAAACACCTACCACATCAATACTGCTACCAAAACACATGTGTTTATATGAGGGCTTCCAAGAACACGATCATAGTAAATATTTCACCCTCTCTAAGTGGTTCTTATGCTTCTTACGAGGAGGAGGAGGAGGAGGAGGAAAGAGGAGAGGAAAAGAGAGGAGAGGACAGGAGAGAGGAGAGGAGAGGAGAGGAGAAATTATATATAAAAACCTGCATCCATATTCCTATTATTTCTTCCCCTTGCTCACCTGACACACTTTAAGACCTTATAGCCCTTTAAATGTACCTTAATGAACGTCTTGAAAACATACATTTTACTTTCTCCCATCCTCTCCTGTCTTCTTCTCTCCTCTCCTCTCTTCCTTTCCCTTCTCTCCTCTCCTTTCTTTTCCCTTCTCCTCTCCTCTCCTGTCTTCCCTTCCCTTCACTCTCCTTTTTTCCCCATATCCTCCCCTCTCCTCTTTTCCACTCTCTCATCCATCTTTCTCATCTCCCCTCCTCTCTTCTTCTTTCCTCTCCTCCTCTATTCTCCTCTCTTCCCTTCTCTCCCCTTCTTTCTTTTCCCTTCCCTTCTCTCCTCTCCTTTCCTCCGTTCTCTTCCTCTCTCCCCTCCTCTCTTCTACATTCCTTTCTTGCTCATCTTCAGCTGTCACTACAAACTTTTATCTTAGTCTAAAAATAACAAAGAAAATAAAAGAAAAGAAAAACATATGAACGATTCTCTCTTCTCTTCTCTCTTCTTCCTTCTTCTCCCTCTCCCTTCTCTCTCTTTTTCTTCTTCTCTTCCCTCTTCCCCCCCCTCTCTCTCTTCCTTCCTACTCCTCTCTACCCCTTCTCTATTCCCCCTTCTTTTCTTCTCTTCCTCTTTGTCTCCAACTCTTCTTTCCCCCCCCCTCTCTCTCTTTTTTCTCTCTCCTCTCCTCTCCACTCTTTTCTTCCGCTGCTGGATACTGATAAACTTCAATCTAACCCGGAAATAAATCTTGATATAGCATAATAAAAATAAACTCTCTCTCTCTCTCTCTCTCTCTCTCTCTCTCTCTCTCTCACACACACACACACACACACACACACACACTTATAAGAAAAAGTGTATGAGGATAAACAGGGAGGAAGAGAGAGGAAGAAGAGTGAAGAAAAGAGAGAGAGAGAGGACGGAGAAGAGAAGAGAATGAGAGCAAGAGGGAGGGAGGAAAAACGGAGGAGAGAGAAGAAAGGAGAAAGAGAGGAATAATAGAGGAAGAAAAAGGGTGGAGAGAAGAGAAAGAGAGGAAGAGGAGGGGTGGAAGGGAGGAGAGAGGAGAAAGAGAGGAAGAGGAGGGGTGGAAGGGAGGAGAGAGGAGAAAGAGAGGAAGAGGAGGGGAGGAAAAAAGGAAGAGAGAGGAAGTAGGAGCAACAGGAATGGGGCGGGAATAATGAGGAAGAGGAAGAGGGAACTGGGGGAGGAGGAAGAAAGGGAGAAGGGGGAGAGGAAAGAAAAGTGAGAGAAAGGGAAAAAGAGGAAAGAGGAGTAACGACCAGTGAAAAACAGGATGGAAGAAGAGAGAGGAGCGAGGGAAAAGGGGAGAGGAGAGAGAAGAGACATAAGAGGGAGTGGGGAGTGGAGAGAGGAGGGAGGGAGGGAGGGAAGGAGAGGGGAGGTAAGGAGGAGAGAGGGAAAAGGGAAGAGAGGAGAGAGAAGAGATTGAAAAGCAGGGTGAGGGGAGTGGAGAGAGGAGGGCGGGAGAGAAGGGGGGGAGGGGAGTGAGGGAAAAGGGAAGAGTGGAGAGAGGAGGGAGGGAGAGAAGGGGAGGGGAGTGAGGAAAAAGAGAAGAGAGGAGAGTGAAGAAACAGACACGGAGGGAAAGAGGGGGAGGGAGGGAGATGAGAGGGGGGAGAGGAGGAGAGTGGAGGGAGGAAAGGAAAGAGGTTGGAAGGACGAGGGTGAAAGGAAGGAACGAAGATGGAGGGAAGAGGGAGAGAGGAAGGAGAAAGAAAGGAGGGAGAGGAGAGAGCAGGGAGAGAAGAAGAGAGGAGGGAGGAAGGGAGGGAGGAAGGGAGCTGATCGCACATCTTCCAGGCAGCAAGATTCTAGGGTAATTTCAGGGAGGTAAAGATAATGGCGAAAGGAGGAGGAGGAGGAGGAGGAGGAGGAAGAGGAGAAAGGAGGAGGAGGAGGAAGAGGAGAAAGGAGGAGGAGGAGGAAGCGGAGAAAGGAGGAGGAGGAGGAAGAGGAGAAAGGAGGAGGAAGAGGAGAAAGGAGGAGGAAGAGGAGAAAGGAGGAGGAAGAGAACTGAAAGAGGAAAGGAGGGGAAGATTAAAGAAAAATGAACAGGAGGTAGAGAGAGAGAGAGAGAGAGAGGGGGGGGTGGAGGCAGGCAGGAGGTGAGGCTATGAATATCTTAACCCTTTTTTCGTCCCTCCTTCCTTCCTTCCTCCTTTCTTCCTCCCTCCTCCCTTTCATCATGGGTTTTTCCTCTCTCTCTCTCTCTCTCTCTTTAATCTCTTTATCTGTCCACTCCTTCCTTTCTTATATCTATTCGTTTACTTATAATGCTTCTATCTATCTCTCCTTCCATCTATCTTCCTTATTCCTTCCTTCCCTCCTTCCTTCCTATCTTCTCTTCCACCTTCCATTTATCAATCCCTTCCTCCCTTTCTTCCTTCATCCTCTTCCTTCTCTTCATCCTCTTCCTTCTCTTCATCCTTCTTCCACTTGTCTTCCATCCTTCCTTCTTTGCCTTCCTACTCTTCCTTCCACCTCTGTTCATTTTCTTCCTTCCTCCTCCTCAATTCATTCATCCACCTATCGCTCCTTCTTTCTTCACTTCATCATGACCATCAAATAATAATAATAATAATAATTAATAATAATAATAAATATTAATAACAAGTGGTGGTGGTAGTGGTAGTAGTAGTAGTAGTAGTAGTAGTAGTAGTAGTAGTAATAAAAATAATAACAAGTGGTGGTGGTGGTAGTAGTAGTAGTAGTAGTAGTAGTAGACATTTAAATCATAAACTGTTTACCTTCTACTTACCTACCTACCTACTTATCAACTTCTATCTATCGGACCGTATCTACCAGCTCTGTGACGTGACAGATTCTGGGTACACACTTCGTTCCCCGCGACCCACCTCTTCTACGCGCGACACACTTTTGCATGTCACCACTTCTGCACCATTGCCCACCGTCCATACTGAATACACGCCAGGGCTGCTTCATCCAGGGGTAGTGTAGATGTATTAAAGGAGGTTATTTATCTATTTATTTATCTATTTATTTATTGTTTTTTATTTTTTGACATGGTGGGTTTTGTGGGGTCAGCATTTTTTCTTTTTTATTTTTTACGAAATTAAAATCATCAAACTTCACTGCCTTAGACTAGGATTGAACTCACGACCTTTCACACAAGACACCTCTAACCACCTGGCCACCACCTTCATCTATCTATCTATCTACCTGTGAGATGATATATAAATGAGGAGGAAGATGGAAAAAATAAAATGATCTGATGGGGAGAATAGAGTGAGAGGGAGGAAAACAGCGAGTGGGGAGACAAGGAGGAAAGAGGGGAGACAATGGGGAGGAGGGGAGAAAAGTAGGGCAAAAGGGAGAGAAAACGGGAGGCTTGAGGGAGAGGGCAAGGGAGGATGGGGAGAGGAGACTAGATGGAGAGAGGAAAGGGAGAAAGAAAATGGGAGGAAAGGGGGTACAGAACAGGTTAAGGAAAAAAAAGGGAGAGGAGAGGATGAAAGGGAGAGGGAAAGAAAGGGAGGGAAAGACGAGGATGAATGGTGAAAGAAAAGGGGAGAGGGAAGGGGTGGGGAGAGAAAAGGGGGGAAGGGGGGTAGAGAAAAAGGGAGTGAAAGGGAGGTGGGGAGAAAAAAGGGGACGGGAGAACAGGGGGAAGGGGGGTGGGGAGAGGAGGGGAGGGAAGGGGGAGTGGATAAAGGGGAGAAAAAGGGACGGAAAGGGGGGTGGGGAGGGAAAAATGGGAGGGAAAGGGGGTGGGGAGAGAAAATGGGAGGGGAGAAAAGTGGGAGGGAAAAATGGGAGGGAAAGGGGGTGGGGAGAGAAAATGGGAGGGGAGAAAAGGGGGAAGGGATGGGGAGAAACGGGGAGGGAAGGCGGGGTGGGGAGAGAAAAAGGGGGAGGGGAGTGGGGAGAGTAATTTATTTAAGAAGCGGACTGCAACAACGTCACGCCACGCGTTATTGATCTTCCTCTCCCTCTCTCTCTCTCTCCCTCTCTCAGTTCGTAGTCCTTTCCCCTTCTATTCTCTCTTCTCCACTCCTCTCTCTGTCTCTGTCTCTCTCTCTCTCACCCACATCAATCCTCGTGACCTGGGTTCGATCCTACCCTACGGCAGTCATTTAAGGGAACGAAGTAGAATGTCCTCCCCTGTGTTTTCACGTAAAGCACCCTCTTGAGAATGTGTGTGTGTGTGTGTGTGTGTGTGTGTGAAGAGAGAGAGAGAGAGAGAGAGAGAGAGAGAGAGAGAGAGAGAGAGACAGACAGACAGACAGACAGACAGAGACAGACTGCAGACATACACATTGATCGGCAGATAGATAGATACGTACGTACATACATACAAACATTCCATATTAGATAGATAAAGAGGAGATAGATATAGAGACAGATAGATAGATAGATTCATTCACTAACTTTCAAATGTACTTATCTACCTCCTCTGTCTGTCTGTCTGTCTCTCTCTCTCTCACTCTCTCTCATATTCCCACATTCATTTTTTCTCTCTCTTTTATTAGCCTCATTCTCGCAATTTCTCTCTCTCTCTCTCTCTCTCTCTCTCTCTCTCTCTCTCTCCTCTTTTTCATTTTCTCTCCTTGCTCTCAATTCTTACTTCCCTCCTCTCTTTCTTCTCTCTCCTCTCTTTTTTCTCTCCCTTCCTCTTTAAATTCATATTATTTCTTTACTCTTCCTCGCTTTCCTTCCCTCCCCTCCCCTCCTTCATTCCTCCACCTCTCTTAATTTTCTTCCTTCCTTCCCTCCTCCTCCTCCTCCTTTCAAAACACCCGGGAGATCTTACAAGGACCAGACTTCCCTCTTCTTCCTCCAACTCCTCCTCCTCTTCCTCCCTTCCTCTAACTGCCTCTTCCTCTTCCCCCCCCCTCTCCATTCGTCCTCTCGCCTATTCAACTGCCTCTCTCCTTTTTCCTTCCTCCCTCCGCCCCTCCCTATCACTTCTCCTCCCTCTCTCCCTCCCCACATCATTTTCTTCTTCCTCTACCTTTCCCATTTCCCTATTCCACGCCTCCCTTTCCCTCCCTGCCTACCCACCCTTCTCCCCCTCTTCCCTTCTCCCTACCCCTCTTCTTCCCCTCCCTCCTTCCTATCGTATCTTCTTCTCTCTCCATCCTCCTCTCCAGTCCTTCCTTCCTTCCCTACCCTCCTCATTCCCTCCTTGTCTCTTTCTTCCTCTTCCTGTCTTCTTCCCTACCCCCTCCTTCTCCAATTTCTCCCTACCCTTTCCTTCCCTTCCCTTCCTACCACCCCTTCTCATTCCCTGTCCCTCCCTCCTTTCTCCTTCCCCAATTTCCACCTCCTCCCTCCCTTCTCCTTCCCTTTGCCCCTCCCTCCCTTTCTCCGTCGTCAATTCCTCCCTACTCGTCTTTCCCACCTTCTCCCTCCCTTCTCTTTCCCTTAACCCCTCCCTCCCTCCCTTTCTGCTCTCCCTCCTTCCCTCCTCCTCCATCTGTCTCCTCTCCCTCCCTCCCTCCCTCATCCTCCACCTGTCTCCTCTCTCTCCCTCCCTCCTTCCTCCCTCCATTGTTCCCTTTGAAAACTGGGCAATGTTTTTCTTGCAAGGCGGCCATTTTTAAATACCCTTCCCTGTGATGCTCCATCCTCACCTAATTCTCCCTTAGCATTTATCATCATGTCGCATTTTTTCCCCGCTACTAGCATTTATTTCTAGCATTTATATCTAGCATTTACTCCCGTTACATATATTTCTCTAGCATTTTTCCTACATAAAATTCTTCGCCTGGCATTTAATTTCTTTGATATAGCATTTTTCCTCGCTACTCAACTCTCTCTTGGTATTTACATCCAGCATTTATTTCCTATATATATTTCTGTAGCATTTATTTTCCTCGGTATATATATTTCTCTAGCATTTATTTCCCCATTATAGCATTTTTTACGTAAATTCTTCCCTTGGCATTTATTTGTTACAGCATTTATCCCCGATGGTCAATTCTCCCCTCAGCATTTTTATCTGGCGTTTATTTCCCACATATTTCTCTAGCATTTTTTTTCCTTGGTATAGCATTTTTCTCCAGTACAATACTTCCTTTGGCATTTCTTTCTCATATAGCATTTTTCATCGCTAGTTAATTCTCCCTTTGGCATTTTTTTACTAGCTATGGCATTTTATATAGTATTCTCTCTCTCTCTCTTTCCCTCTTTCCCCCCCTCCGCCTCCCCCCCCTCTCTCTCTCCTTCCCTCCCTCCCTCCCTCCGTCTCCCCCCCTCTCTCTCTCTCTCCGATGACTCAGCTGAATAAAACCGTCTATCATAAACTTATAATCCTAGAGTTGTTCCTACCATGAGAGGGGCCACTAGAGGTGTTAAATGACCCCTTCACACCTCCCCCTGTGCGATTCATTTTGCTTATTACAACTTGCCATCTATGCTACCTAAATCATTCTAATATCACCATACTCTGCATAAACAACACACAAAACTACATTAGCCAGCCGTATCCCAAAATAAATCACTAAAGAAGAGGTGTTAGAGAGCGTCCATACCCGACGAGAGTGCGGCGTTTCTGGGGCGAAATTCTCGAGTGGCATGCGTAAATAACCTACAAAACTATATTAGCCAGCCGTATCCCAGAATAAATAACTAAAGAAGAGGTGTTAGGTAGCGTCCATACCCGACGAGAGTGCGGCGTTTCTGGGGCACAATTCTCGAGTGACATTCTATTTTCCGCCGTCAATTAAATGCCCTTGGCCATTTAATTTCCCTTTCCCATGGGTATTTAACTCTAAGGTATTTAATCTCCTCATTTCACTTTCCTTTGGGGTATTTAACTCTAAGGCATTTAATCTCCTCATTTGGCATTTAACTCGGGCAGGCAATACTCTCGCTCACTTTCCTCCCTCCCTCCCTCCCTCTCTCTCTCTCTCTCTCTCTCTCTCTCTCTCTCTCTCTCTCTCTCTCACATCCAATCTGGTGGTGGTCTGTTTTTCTGCAATTTTTGGCCTAACCCTTCTCAGGCATTTAATCTTCTCATCTGGTGATTAACTAAGCCATGAAGTTGTTTATCTATCTACCTATCTATCCACCCATCCATCTACCTACCTACCTACCTATCTATCTGTCTATCCATCCATCCATCCATTTTTATCAATATCCATCGATCCATCCATTCTTCCATCTATCTTAGTCCACCTCTCCATCCATCCATCTATCTACTTATTTATCTATCTATCCATCTATCTATCTACTAGCATATCCATCTGTACATCCATTCATATATGTTTGTCTATCCATCTATTTATCTATCTACCTATCCCTGCTGGTTATTTTTCAAATATGTATACAACTTGTTTAAAATGTAATATTACTAAATAATCACTATTTACTATAAATATTATATGTATACAATATTCATACAATTATGTTACTTTTACAATATTATGTATTTCACTTAATTAGCTTATAAGTTCATTATAATGCGTATATAATATGTATTAATATGTTAGGACTATTAACTGTCGATGGTACGCCATCTTCGCGTGACCGAGCAATGTATTGGGACTCCATATTGTAGTTACAAATCGTAATAGATAAATAGATAAATAGATAGATAGACAGCTCTATGCGAGCCTGGGAATGGGAAATGAGCTTGCAAATTACACTGAGGAAAGCTGACGACAGTGGCCAGTAAGGAGATGATGCAGTTAGTTGTCAGCAATCCACCGGTGAACAAAGCCCTAGTGACCATACACACACACTCACACACAGGCTTCTTAAACTTTCCATCCACAAGGAACACACGTGATACGTCTCCTGTTTCACCAGAATTTAGGAAAGAGAGGGCAGAAGGAGACAGGCGATAGAAGAGACAGGTCGCAGGGAGAAGGGCTTAGCAACTTGAGAGAGGGAGACAGAGAGATAGCTAGCGGGACTCTATACTTCGCTCTGTGTGAGAGACTTGTTAATATTTCCAAGACAAATAAAAATAGTCCCATACTATTCTTTACCTCTCCTGTCACTACATGACAAATGGGAAAGAAGATTAGCTACTTACGAAGCTACTCAAATATAACAACCGCTCGTCCACAAGTCTAATATATATAAAACTCCACTACAAGTAACCACAAAGTCTTTTATGACAATTTAAATCTCGTATGGCATTTAATTCCCCAAACGGGTAATTCCCCTCTGATATTTACTCTTCCCAGCTGCTATTTTTTGGTGGCAGGTGGAGGCGTCTACCATCCACTCACCTGCTGTTGCGCTACTTTCAGGTGACTCTACGATGAACAATACAAATGGTTTACTGTAGCCCAGGACACCATTTGCTACGCTGGGTGGTAGCCATATAATAAAAGTTTGGTGATTTAGTGGGTTCAGGCGCTTCAGCAGTATAAGGACCATAAGGAATTGGATCAGAGAGGGGCGTCAATAAAAGGATCGAGGCATTTGTCATTACTCAGCAACGATCTAGCTTATATATCTGCTTTCTCTCTCTCTCTCTCTCTCTCTCTCTCTCTCTCTCTCTCTCTCCTGTCCCCACACACATTACAAACATCATTTTTCTTTACTTCGCCCGTCTCTTTCTCTCTCGTAATAAATTAAATGCCTCAGAGCAAGAAGTGAGTTCATCATTTTTCATCAGAGTTAATTTGTCTTTTGTAATGATTCGTGTAATGAAGAGAAGGGGTTATGAAATGTGTGGTGGGGATTATTATTATTATTATTATTATTATTATTATCATCATCGGGAGAGAGGTGGCCTGCATTCCTGTTAAGTAATGTGTTGTGAGGAAGTGTATTATTATTATTATTATTATTATTACTGGGAGAGAGGTGGCTAGTCCTAATGGGCCCAGGTTCGAATCCTGGCTGGGGCAGGAAACAGTTTAAGGATTTGAATTTCATTAAAGTAGACTTTACTGATCTACCAGAAGACCCGCCGACATGTCATAAAAATACCCCCGCTAATACCAGTACGCCAGTCCTGTATGAGACAGCCCTAGCATGTATTCAATATGGACGGTGGGTGTTAGCGCCGAAGTGGTGACATGTAAAGGTGTATGGTATGTAGGAGGACTACTGGGCCTTAGGAACAGGCTGTGAAGCCAATGTCCAGAGTCGGACACATAAAAAAAACACACAACTAAGACTACTACTACTACTAATACTATTACATTACCTTCATAACCACCGCCAATACCATCATCACACACATCGCTATTAACATCACCATTATCATCTCCTCCATCACTTTCATCAGTCAACATCATCAATCTTCACCATTACCACCACTACCATTATTATCATCATCATCATCATCACCACCCATCTCATGAATATACGAAATTATGAAATACATAACAGAAAAACTGCAACGTTATGTGAGAAATGCGCGCGCGCACACACACACAATTACAAGCACATGTTCGCTCTCTCTCACACACACACACACAATTACAAGCACATGTTTCTCTCTCTCTCTCTCTCTCTCTCTCTCTCTCTCTCTCTCTCTCACACCAAATGTCGTCAACAGCATTTGGCAGAAAGTACTGAAGTTGGTGGTAGAATTTCAGAGGGGTCATACAGGCTGCTGCAAAAGTGAGGGGAATGGCTGTGAGGGGAAAGGGAGAGGGGAGAAGAGTTTGGGAGAAGAGGGGAGAAATATGGAGGGAAGGGGAAAAGGGGAAAGGTTTTGGGGTAAGAGGAGAGGGACGAGAGAGATTGGAAAAAGTGGGGTAAAGGAAGGAGGGGAAAAGAGAGTGAAGGAAGAGGGGAAGGTAAAGGAGGGGTGAAGAAAGTTTATGAAAAGAGGGGAAAGGGAAAGAGGGAAGAGGAGGGGAAAAGGAAGGAGTGGTGAAAAGAGTTCAGGAAAAGAGGGCAGAAGAGGAGAAGGGAAGGAGGAGTAAAGAGAGTTTGGGGAAAAAAAAAAAGAGTAAGGAGAAAGAGGTGAAAAAGAGAGGGAAAGGAAAAAGGGGAGAAGAGTCTGGGAAAAGAGGGGAAAGAGCAAGAGGGGGAAAAAGAGGGGTAGATTAGAGAGTTCGGAGACATGGCATAAGAATGGGGGGAAAGGGAGTTTAAGTGAAGAGGAGAAGAAAGGGAGAAAGGTGATAAAGACTGCTGGTTAAGGGAGGAAAGGGGCTATGAGAGAGAGAGAGAGAGAGAGAGAGAGAGAGAGAGAGAGAGAGAGAGAGAGAGAGAGAGAGAGAGAGAGACAGACAGACAGACAGACAGACAGACAGAGATGGTAGGGAGAACGAGGGGAAGAGAGGAAGGGAAGAAGAGGTGAGAGAGGGAAGAGAAGTCAGAAGCTGGAAGAAGAAAGAGAGGTTAGAGAGGAGACGCGAGGGGAAGAAAAGAGGGGAAAGAGAGAAGCCACAGGAAACTAACATGACAAAGAGCATGAAAGAGGAAATGAAGATGGGTCAGAGAGAGAGAGAGGAGAACCCTTCGCTCATTTTCCCCTTTCTCTCTCTCTCTCTCTCTCCTCACCTTCAAGTAAGTGGGGAGGATCGAGTGTCCAAGGGGGGGGGGACGCAGGAGGGAAGGAAAGAAAAACAGCCTAGAGAGAGGAAGGAAGGAAGGAAGGCAGGAAATAAGGATGGAAGGAATGAAGGCAGGAAATAAGGGTGGAAGGAATGAAGGCAGGAAATACGGATGGAAGGAATGAAGGCAGGAAATAAGGGTGGAAGGAATGAAGGCAGGAAATAAGGGTGGAAGGAATGAAGGCAGGAAATACGGATGGAAGGAATGAAGGCAGGAAATACGGATGGAAGGAATGAAGGCAGGAAATACGGATGGAAGGAATGAAGGCAGGAAATACGGATGGAAGGAATGAAGGCAGGAAATACGGATGGAAGGAATGAAGGCAGGAAATACGGATGGAAGGAATGAAGGAAGGAAATACGGATGGAAGGAATGAATGAAGGAAATACGGATGGAAGGAATGAAGGAAGGAAATACGGATGGAAGGAATGAAGGAAGGAAATACGGATGGAAGGAATGAAGGAAGGAAATACGGATGGAAAAAATGAAGGAAGGAAATAAGGATGGAAGGAATGAATGAAGGAAATAAGTATCGAGGGAATGGAGCAAGAAAATAAGGAAGGAAGGAAAGAAATGGGTATGGAAGGAAATATGGATGGAGGGAATGGAACAAGGAAAGAAGGGTGGAAGGAAGGAAGGAAGGAAAGAAATGGGTATGGAAGGAAATATGGATGGATGGATGAATGGATGGATGGATGGATGAATGGATGGATGGATGGATGGAAGGAAGGAAGGAAAGAAGGAACTTATCAAAAAGGAATGATGGAAAGAAAAGGGGGGAAAGGGGAAGGGAAGCTGAGGAAGGAAGGAAGAAACAGAGGGAGGGAGAGAAAGGAAGGAAGAAAAGGAAAATAAGAGACAGGATTACACAGGATTACACAGGAAAGCAAACAGCAACAGACCTTATGGTCCCTTCGAGGCTGCTTGTTAGAGAAAACTATGACTACAAGATCTAACTCTACATGTTGAAGGATAAGGATAGGAAAGCAAGAAGGCTCCCCCCACCACCAAACCCTCCAGGAAAAAGTGAGAAAAACCACCATGCAGCATGGAAAAACTGACATGGAAATTTTATAGGAAACACTGGAAAGGAAAAGTCACATTCTATAATACTTTATCTATAAGCTACCCGATAGAGTAACCTGAAAGAGAAAGTAAACAAATAAAATAATAGTTACGGCATGACATTATAAACCAGTTACATTGAGTTAATGGGAAGTCTGTGGACATAACGTGGAAGCTACACACTGCACAGTGTGGATGTTTAGGGGTGGTGCAGCAGCCTTGCCTGGCGCTTTTAAGGTAGGCAGCAGTCAATCAGGCCCTAGCTCCGTTTGCTCCACTGAGACAAGGAACTCTCCCATGTGGGACAAGTACACAAGTTTCATCCTGAAGCAGTGACCCCTGGTACATTAAAAAAATCCCGATGGTGGTCACTTGACTAACAGGGACCCTCAGTGATCCACAGCCCATCACAGGTCGAAAGTAAGAGTAGTGACCGTTAACTCAGGGTTATCTGTGCAGCTCCTAATCTGTGCTTATATTGCTTTCTTTGCGCTGGGGAGACTGAAAAGTATATAGGACGGGTGTCTTAGATAAAAGGGGACTGCACAGTGCACAGTGTGGATGTGCAATGCACAGAGTGGATGTTTAGGGGTGGTGCGGCAACCTTCCCTGGCGCTTTTAGGTAGGCAGCAGTCAATCAGGCAATAGCTCCATTCACTCCACTAAGACAAGGAACTCTTCCATGTGGGACAGTACACAAGTTTCATCCTGAAGCAGTGACCCCTGGTACATTAAAAAAATCCCGATGGTGGTCACTTGACTAACAAGGACCCTCAGTGATCCACAGCCCATCACAGGTCGAAAGTAAGAGTAGTGACCGTTAACTCAGGGTTATCTGTGCAGATCCTAATCTGTGCTTATATTGCTTTGTTTGCACCGAATAAATTGAAAATGTATAATATCGTGACGCAACACTATGTACGGGTACATTGTTTACGGGGTGTCTTGTAGACTAAGGGTGCATGAACTTACATGTACCGTAGCTATAAAAGCAAGTTATTCGGACAGAAAAAGAGTCAGCTGAGGATTTTCGTGCAAATACTTGTCTAATTTGTTTTTGAATGTCTCAATTGAGATACTGTTCACGGTATCTGAGGGTAATCTGTTCCAGATATTTACAACTCTGTTAAAGAAGAAGTATTTTGCTTCGTGGGATTGGAATCGTTTTCCCATGATTTTGCAGCCATTACTTCTGGTTTGACTAGACCGGTCTATATCAAAATATTTATTCATGTCTAAGTTGTCATATCCCTTCATGATTTTGAAAACTTCAATAAGGTCCCCTCTTAACCTGCGCTTCGTTAGGCTAAATAATTTAAGTTCTTCAAGGCGTTCCTCATATGGTTTGTTTCTAAGTCGTGGTACCATTTTTGTGATTCTTCGCTGAATTTTCTCTAATTTTTCAATGTCCTTTCTGTAGTACGGAGACCAGAATTGCACACAATACTCAAGATGGGGGCGCACTAGCGAGTTGTACAAGGCAAGTATGACTTTTTCCGATTTAAACTCGAAAGTTCTTCCAATAAAACCCACTAGCTTGTTTGCAATTTTTACCGCATCGGTACACTGCTTGCTTGGTTTTAGGTCATTTGATATTGTCACACCAAGATCCTTTTCACTGTCTGTACTTGATAACTGAATATTGTTCATTTTGTAATTTGCATGGACATTGTTACTTCCAATATGAAGTACTTTACATTTTTCTGTGTTGAATTTCATTTGCCATTTTTCTGCCCAGCTTGCTAAAGTATTAAGGTCATTTTGTAACTGCTGCCACTGTAATTTTGAAGTGACTTTACTGGTTATTTTAGTATCATCTGCAAATTTGGATACTTTACAATTTAGACCCTCATCAATGTCATTTATATAGATAATAAAAAGTATCGGTCCAAGTACTGAGCCTTGGGGAACGCCGCTGATCACATTACGCCATTTGGATTCCTTTCCGTTTATCACAACTCGCTGTTTTCGGTCTGACAGCCAGTCTTGTAACCATTTTAGCGTCTTTCCTTTTATTCCATGTGCTTCTATTTTTCTCATGAGACGCTTGTGAGGGACAGTGTCAAATGCTTTCTGAAAGTCGAGGTAAATTATATCTACTGCTCTTGAGTCATCGTATGATTTGTAAACATCATGGAAGAAGTCCAGTAGGTTAGTTAAGCATGAACGACGATGTCTGAATCCATGTTGCGAGTCTTTAATTATATTATTTTCTTCTAGATAATTAACTATTTTATCTCTTATGATTTTTTCCATTAACTTGCACACTACTGATGTTAAGCTGATTGGTCTGTAATTTCCTGGGTGCGACTCATTTCCTTTTTTGAAAATTGGTGTTACATTTGCTAGTTTCCATTCGCGTGGAACTTTCCCAGTACTTAATGATTTATTGAATAAGACAGAGAGTGGAACCGATAAAGGGAGGAAAGGAAAAAAAAAAAGGGGAGGAACTCATAAAGGGTGGGAGGGGAAAAGGGTGAATAAAAAGGAAAGAGATGGAAGAGGAGAGCAGAGGGAATCTGAGAGAGAGAGAGAGAGAGAGAGAGAGAGAACTGGCAAGCTAACCCCAATACCTCACCCAATATTTCTCACACACACACGCACATAAAAACGCACACACACACACACACACACACACACACAGACGGCAGTTCTCATACACTTACACTCAAAATAGATGCACAGGCTCAAATACGCACACGCACGCACAGACAGATAGATGGACACGTAGATATAAAAGGATACACATATAAGATAGATAGATATATGCGGGTAGATAGACTGACAGATGTATTGATAGGCAGAAAGACTAAACATACTGTGAATCTAAACACACACACACACACACACACACACAGACAAGCAGACAGACACACACACACACACACATACACAGGTAATCGAAGGTAATTATGGAGAGTGGAAGGCAGCTCCCTCATTAATTCACAGACCACCTCTTGTCACCACCACAACCACAGTCTACCACAACCACCACCACCAACACCACCACCACCATCATCCTAATCACAACCATTTTCACCACCAACACAATGACAAGCACCACCACCACCACTACAATCACAACCATTACCACCACCACTGCAATCACAACAACTACCACCACCACTACAATCACAACCACCACCATCACCACTTTCACCACCACCACCACCACCACCATCCTAACAACTACCAGCCAATGGACAGCCTCTTATACCACAGTCAATTCTTTTCTCTCTCACACCACACACTACTACAACTATATGCTCAGTCCTACCACACCAGCCTACCATACCACACACTATCACAACTATATGCTCAGTCCTACCACATTCCCACCACACCAACCTACCACAAACACCCACTGCCCTGGCCTGTCATACCATCTGAAGCCACGTATTCTCGTAGAGTGTGGAAGCTTAACACCTTTTCCTTAGCGATTTATTTTTTATTTAACGCCTTACTTATCTCTTGCGATAGATACATAAGCGTATTCTTGTACTTACGATTATCTACTTCAGGTGTAACGGATGAGCGTATCCTTACCTGCAAAATAATAATAATGATAATAATAAGAGGAACGAATGACCTCCTCCTCCTCCTCCTCTTTCCCCCTCTTCCCCTTCCTATCCCTCCTCCCTCCCCTTCCCTCCCTTTCCTTTTACAACCCTCCCCCTCCTCTCCTATACCCCCCTTCTCTTCCCTAACATACTCATTCCTTCCCCTTTCTCTCCCTTTTTTACTTACAACCTCCCTTCCTTCTCTCCTCTTTTCCTCCCTCCCTTCTCTTCCCTTTCCCTCCCTCCCTTCTCTTACCTTTCCTTCCCTCCCTTCTCTTCCCTTTCCCTCCCTCCCTTCTTCCCTTTCCCTCCCTCCCTTCTCTTCCCTTTCCCTCCCTCCCTTTTCTTCCCTTTCCCTCCCTCCTTTCTTCACTTTCCCTCCCTCCCTTCTCTTACCTCTCTCTCTCCCCTTTCCTTTCCTTCTATTTACAACACACTTCCTTTCCCCCTCCTCCCTCCTCCATTTCCTCCCTTTCTCTCCCCCTTCCCCTAGAGGCCATAAGGGCGAAAGACTCGGTATTTTTAAAGGGAGAATCACCCGTAACAGCACTGAATCTCCCTTGTGTTTGTGAGTACTTTTATCCCCTTATTGGGTGACATGGTGAGGAGTCCCCAGGGAGGGAGGAAAGGGAGAAGGGAGAGAGGGAGGGAGGGAGGGAAGGGAAGAAGGGAGAGAGACGAGAAGGGAATACTGAGGGTGGAGAAAAATAACAAAAGGGACACGAAAGAAAAATGGTCATTGAAATGTGAAACAAAAGAGGGAAGGTAAAAGAGAGAGAGAGAGCGAGAGAGAGAGAGAGAGAGAGAGAGAGAGAGAGAGAGAGAGAGAGAGAGAGAGAGAGAGCTTGTCGTTGTTGAAATATTGCTACTTGAAAGGAAGGTTGAAGAGGAAGCGGCCTCTCTCTCTCTCTCCCTCTCTCTCTCTCCACTTCCTCATTTCCTTATTTCCCTCTCTCCCTTCCTCACTTCCCTCCCTCTCTTCCTAGTCCTACTTCTCCATACCGTATTTTTTCTTCCTCTCCTCTCAATTCTACCTCCATTCCCTCCCTCCCTTTCTCTCTCTTCTTCCTCCCTCTCCTCTAAACCTCCAATCCCTCCCTCCCTCCCTCCCTCTTTTTATTCCTCCCTCATGTCACACCCACCGTCTCTCTCTCTCTTCTTCCTCCCTCATTTCACTCCCACCCTCTCTCTCCTTCCTTCCTCACTTCCCTCCCTCCCTCCCTCTCTCCCCGTCTCTCTCCTCCCTGCCTCTTCATCACCCCCTGTGGGTTTAGTGGAGAGGTAAATCATTTTGGGTTTATGAGTCGAATATTCCAGTGTATGAAGAATTTTTGAGAAAGATGCTGAGTGGAAAAATTACACTTTCTCTCTCTCTCTCTCTCTCTCTCTCTCATCCATCCATTTATCTATTTGTCTATCTATCTTTTTCTATCTCAGTCTATATCTATCATTTTTATCTCCTGACTTTCTCCGCTCTCCTCTCTACTTCCTCCACTCCTCTCTTTTCTCACTCCTCTCTCTCTCCCGTTATTTTTCTAACTCTCCCTCCCTCCCTCTCTCTCTCTCTCTCTCTCTCTCTATCTATCTATCTGTCTATCTTTTTCCTTTCCTTCTTATCCTTTTCATTTAAGTCTCTCCTCAATTCCTCTTCTTGTTTCTCTCATATTCCTAAATTTTCTCCCTCCCTTCTTGCCTCCACTCCCTCCCTTTCTAATCTCTCTCTCCTTCCTCCCTCCATTTCTTTCCCTCCCTCCTCCCTTCTCTCTCTCTTTTTCCTCCCTCATTCCTTCCCCTCCTTTGCTCCCTCTGTCCCACATCTCTCTCTCCTTCCTCTTTCATTACTTCCCCTCCTTCCTTCCCTCCCACATTCTCTCTCTCTCTCTCTCTCTCTCTCCAACTAAGAATGTGTTGCCTAAAATAAATTAGCCTGAAACTGAAAAGAATAAGGAGAGGGCAGGAAAAATAAGGTGTGTGTGTGTGTGTGTGTGTGTGTGTGTGTGTGTGTGTGTGTGTGTGTGTGTGTGTGTGTGTGTGTGTGAGAGAGAGAGAAAGAGAGAGAGAGAGAGAGAGAGAGAGAGAGAGAGCAGAAAAGTGAGAAATTAGAGAGACGGTAGAGAGAAGATAAAAACAGAGAGTGATTGACAGGGGAGAAAGAGAGGCGTGAGAGAGAATAAAGAGAGGTTCTGGAGGGAGGAAAATAAAGAAAGAAGGAGAGGAGTGAGAAAAGAGAGGAGTGGAGGGAGTAGAGAGGAGAGCAAAGAGTGTCAGGAGATAAAAATGATAAAAGATTGACAGACAGACAGATAAACAGATAGATACAGAAATAGATAAATAGACGGGTGGATGAGAGAGAGAGAGAGAGAGAGAGAGAGAGAGAGAGAGAGAGAGACTATATATCAGAGGATTTATCAAGCGAGGAGAGGGGGGGGTGGGGGGTCATTACAGTGGGGAACGAGACTCATTTATCATACCACAACTACCACAACCACAACAACTACCACTACTTTCAACACAACTACCACAACCACTACACTCACAACTACCATCACCACAACCATAACTACCACTATTACTACCACAACCACAACTACCACAACCACAACAAAACCACAATCACAACCACAACTACCACTACTAAGACAACCATAACTACCACTACTATCACAATCACAACTACTACTACATACCACAACAACTACCACAACCACTAAATTATCACAGCTACCACTACCACAACTGCCATCACCACCACCACAACTACCACTACTACTACCACAACCACTACAACACTCACAACCACCACCACCACTACTACTACCACTACTACTACCACAACCACTACAACACTCACAACCACCACCACTACTACTACTACCACAACCACAACCATCACTATTACCACTACCACTACCACACCCTTACACCCCACGTGCTTGAAAATATGTATTAAATTACAAGGCTCTCTCCCCACCCTCCTCTCCCTCCGAAACACCTAATAATAATACTTGGGAGGCGGAGCGAGAGAAAGAGGTATTAGAGAGGGATTAAATTAGATAGATATAAATAGATAGACAGGTAGATAGATAAATTTTGAGTGACAGATATATACATATTCATAAATATCTATATACGAAGACACTGAGAGAGAGAGAGAGAGAGAGAGAGAGAGAGAGAGAGAGAGAGAGAGAGAGAGAGAGAGACGAGTTCTGGGCATGAGGAGACGGGCTTAGTTTGAGATTGAGAGACGGGGGGTGGGGGGGGGAGAACTTACGAGTGAAGATGAGAAATGTAGTAAGATGCAGACTGGGGAGAGAGGAGTGAGGTGAGAGTGAAGGGGAGAGAGGGGGGGAAAGAAGAGGGGAGAGGGGAGATGATGAGAGAAGAGAGAGGAAGAACGAAGAGGGGAGGGGCGATGAGGTGGGGAGAGGAGAGGAGGAAAGATGAGGGGAGAGGAAAGATGAGGTAGGGAGAGGTAACAGAGTGAGAGAGAGAGAGGAAGAAAGAAGAGGGGGGAAGAGATGTGGGGAGAGGTGAGAAGAGAGATATGGGGAGAAAAGGCAGGTGAGGAGGGGACAGGGAAGATGTGAGAGAGGTGAGAAAAGAGGCGAGGAGAGGAGAAAAGAGAGGAAAGATAGG
>NC_137061.1:2818015-2828015 GCF_032717465.1 Coenobita brevimanus | reverse complement strand
ATCATCAACACCATAAGCATCATCATCACCATCCTCATCCTCATCATCACCATCATCATCACTCATCATCACCACCATCATCATCACTACCACCACAACCACCAAGTCACCACCACCACTCCTACGACCACCACCACCACCACAGCAAATCATCATCATCATCATCATCAGTAACACCATCATCATTATAACCACCAGCACCATCATCATCATCATCACCATCAACCACTTCTACAACTCTCCCCCACCCCTCCCCCACCTCTCTCCCCTCCCGACAAACAACAAACAACAACAACAGCGGGGAGGGTGACGGGACTTGAGTGAGGCGCAAAAAGTGGAGTGAGGGAGAGAACTTGAAGCATTAGGTCGAGGGTTAAGTGCTCGAGTGGGAGGTGGAGTGAAGTGGATGGGTGGAGTGGATGGATGGATGGACAGACAGATAAAAAATAATAATAAATGGGTGGATAGATGGGTGGGTGGGTTAGTGGGTGGGTGGATAGACAGATAAAAAAATAGAAAAAGAAATGGGTGGATGGATGGGTGGATGGATGGATGGGTGGATGGATGGATGAGTGAGTGGGTGGGTGGACAGAGAAAAAAAATAGAATGATAATAAATGGGTGAGTGGATGGATCGATGGATGAACGGATGGATGGATGGATGGACGGACGGAAGTAGTAGATAACATACGGATGGTAGCTAATCCTGACAGACTGCAGAATGGATGGAAGGAAGGAATGAGGGAAGGAAAGAAACAAGAATGGATGGGGGGATGGATGGGTGGGAAGGTAAAGACAGACAGACAGTGATACAGAGATACAAACAGATAGATAGATAGATAAATAGATACAGACAGGTCAAGGGTTAAGTGAGGGAGTGAGAGGAAGGCGAAGTGGAATGTGGACGCGGTTGGGAGGCTAATGGATGGATGGATAGAAGAGTGGATTAATCAGAGAGCTGGTGGATGGAAGGAAAGAAGGATGAGAAGTGAAAGAGTGGGTGGATGGATGGCAGGATGGATGGAAGGAGGGAAGGTAGGAAGGATAGAAGGATGGATGAAAGAATGGATGAATTTGAGAGATGCTAGATGGACGGAAAGAAGGATGAGTAGTGAATGGAGGGGTGGATGGATGGATGAATGGACATATAAAAAAGCTTAGTGGATGTAAAGTGGATATGCAAACCTCTCTCTCTCTATCTCTCTCTCTCTCTCTCTCTCACACACACACACAGCAAAATTCTCCTCTCCCTACTCTGCCGTCTCTTCCTCTCTTGAACTTTTTTCACTCACTCCTTCACCCTCCCTCATCTCTTCCATCATCTCCACCTCATTATCTTTCTCCCCTTCTCTTTTTCGCCTCCATTTCCCCTCACTAAAAAAACATGTATATAACACCTCTTCCATCACTATTCTTGTCTCTTTCGTCAACTATTCCTTCATCCTCCCTCCTCTTCAATCATTCTCTCTCTCTCTCCTTCCCTTCCAATTTACTCCTCCCTCTTCCCTCCTCAGTTCTTTCATCTCTCCCTCTCCCTCTTTCCTCCCCATTTCTTTCATCTCTTCCTCCTCCTCCATCTCCCCCTTCCTTCCCCTCCACTCATCTCTCTCCATCCCATTCTCCCTTATTTCCCTTTCTTTCTCTACTTATATCATTTCTCTCCCTTCTCACCCTTTTATCATTCTTCGTTCTTCTTCCCCTTCCCCTCTTCTCCCTTCCTTTTGTCTCTCTCACCCTCCTCCTCTCCTCTCTCCATCTTCCTTCCCCTCCCTCCTCCTCCTCCTCTTTCCTCCCTCCACCTCCTCTCCTTTCTCTCTGCTTCCTCAACTTTAATCTGGTCCCCTCACCCTTTCCTCTTTTTTTCTTTCCTTCCTTTCCCCTTCTTTCCTCTCACTCTCCCCTTCCTCCTCCTGATTCTCCCTCCCACATGCCATCCTTTCTTCCTCATCCATTTTCTCTCTTCCTCTTCCCACCGTATTCTCTTTCTCTTCCTCCTCTCCTTCTCCCACCCCATTCTCCCCTCTCCTCTTTTCCTCCGCCCTCCCCTCTCTCCTCTCCCTCCCACTCTTCTCCCCACATCATCTCATCCAATAATTTCCTTTCCCATTCCATCCATCCTTCTCTCTTCTCCTATCTCTTCCCTCCTGTCTCTCCTTCCATCACCCTTTTCCCTCTCCCCTCCTTCCCCCCATCACTCACTCTCTCTCTCTCTCTCTCTCTCTCCCATGTAGCAGAATAGACCATAAGCACTTACGTTTACTGTGTGTGTTAAGCCCTTGTGTTATACCTCAACTCATAACTCTCTCTCTCTCTCTCTCTCACTCACTCTCTCTCATTTCCCCTTATCCTTTGTTTTTCTCTTTCATTCTTCACTCCTCCCCTCACAATCCCGCTTCCCCTCTCCAACATTCATTGTTTTCTCTCTCTCTCTCTCTCTCTCTCTCTAACCTACCTACGTACCTATCAATCTATCTATCTATGTTTACCTTTCTATCTACTCGTTCTATCTATTTAACTTTCTCTCTCTCTCTCTCACATTCACTTCCCCTTCACATCCCTACTTTCTCCCTCTCCTCTCTTCATCATTCTCTCCCCTTCTCTCCATATATTCTTCTCCCTCTCCATTGCTCTTTCTCCCCTCTTCTCTCTCTCTCTCTCTCCCCTCACCTTCCTTCTGGCCATCCGCTTTAAGGTGTGTGTGTGTGTGTGTGTGTGTGTGTGTGTGTGTGTGTGTGTGTGTGTGTGTGTGTGTGTGTGAGCAGTTAATGTAAAAGGGAAAATGAGAAAGACAGATAGATATTGACAGACAGATATACAGACAGACAGACAGGTAGCAATATACACACACATACATACACACATACACGGATAAATATTGAAGACATATAGACGGACTGAGAGATAGGTGTATAGATACTGACATCCATACGCAAATATAGACCAAGTGTGTGTGTGTGTGTGTGTGTGTGTGTGTGTGTGTGTGTGTGTGTGTGTGTGTGTGTGTGTGTGTGTGTGTGTGTGTGTGTGTGTGCCCTTCCTAGGTAATCTGGCCTTGATACTAACATATTCCTTATACATTGTCAACCTTCAGTAGAGAAAATAAAAGGGATGGATATGGTATTCTTTGATGGAGGGGTGACAGTGAGGGTGAGAGGAACAAAGCATAAGGGGAGCGAGGGGAAAGGAATGAGTAGGAAGGGGAGGAGGGGAGAGAAGGGAAGGGGAGAGAAGGGAAGGGGAGAGTGGGGACGGGGAAGGGGAGAGAGGGGAGGGGGAAGGAAAGAAGGGAATGGGAAGGGTAGAAAGGGGACGAGGAAGGGGAGAGGGGAGGGGTGAAAGGGGAGAGGGGAGGGGTGAAAGGGGAGAAAGGGGAAGGGGATGGGGAAGAGGAGAGGGGGAAGGGACGAGAGGGGAAGGGGAGAGAGAGGTGGGGAAGAGAACAGAAAGATGGGGAAGTGAGACTGGAAAGTGAGAGGAGAAAGACTGAGGGATGTGGAGGGGAAAAAAGAAGAAATGGAAAGAGAAGTGAGGTGAAAAGAGGGAAAGGGAGGGAAGGAAAGAATAAGTGAAAGATGAAAGGAAATGAGAATGAACGAAGGAAATGGGGAAAGAAGAATAGGGTAAGAAAATAGGGGGAAGGATAAAAGATGGATGGGGAAAGGAGGGAATGGGAGGGAGGGGAAAGAGGAAGAGAAAAGGGAACTGAGACAACGGGAAGCGGATGTAGGGAGAAAAAAAGAGGGAAGGGGAAAGAGAAAAGAGGAAATGGGAGGGGAAGTGAACGGGGAAGAGGTAAGGGGAGGGGAATGGATGGGGGAAGAGGGAAGGGAGGGGAATGGATGGGGAAGACGAAACAGGAGGAGGATAGACGGGGGTGGGGGATGGAAAAGGAACAGGAGGGTGACAAGGGAGGGGAGGGGGAGGACGTGCTGCCCCCTCCCCCATAAACCGGTAACACTTTACTGCCCAAGTAATGGTACTACCCATTACTAAGGGAGGGGAGGGGAGGAGGAGGGGAAGGGAGAAAGGGACGAGAAGGAGAGGGGGAGGGGAGGAGGGGGAAGAAAGAAGGGGGCAGAAGGGAGATGAAGAAAAGGTGGAGGGTGTAATGAAGACATGGAGGAGGGAGGAAAAGGAAGGGTAAGGTAAAAGAAAGTAAAACATGCTAACTTACCCATCTCTTTACCTTCATCCCTCCCTCCCTTCCTATTTTCTTTCTTACCTACCTTCCTCACATCCTCCCCCATCCACCTTCCTACCTCTCATTCTACCTACCTTACTACATTATTTTATCTACCTACCTACCTTCCTACCTACCTTACCTCCTTACCTGTCTCACGGCTTGCATTCCTTACCCACCTCCTCTCTGTTCATTTCGTCTCTGATTGCCCCTCTCTCTCTCTCTCTCTCTCTCTCTCTCTCTCTCTCCTGCCTTCCTTCCTTCTTTCTTTCCTGCCTGCCTGCCTCCCATCCTTCCTTCCTGCCTGTCTCCCATCCTTCTTTCTCGTTTGCCTACCTCCCTCCCTTTCCTCCCTCCTTTCTGCCTGCCTCCCATTCTCCCTTCCTGCCTGCCTGCCTTCCATCCTTCCTGCCTGCCTTCCTCATCACCTACATACTGATTCGAATTCCTCCCATGCCTTCCTTCAACCCCTCTCTCTCTCTCTCTCTCTCTCTCACACACACACACACTCACACACACACACGACCTCCATACCTCCAAGTTTTACCTCCATTCCTCCACCTCTCCTCCGGTCTGTGCACCCACCTGCAAAGATAATGGGAGAAATAAATAATAATGATAATAAAGGGGGAGCAGACGGTACATCACAGTAACTATCATATATACACAAAAGCGAGGAGGAAGAGGAGGAGGAGGAGCAGGAAAGCAAACAGCAACAGGCCTTATGGTCCTTTCGAGGCTGTTTGTTACAGAGTAGACTATGACTACGAGATCTAACTCTACATGCTGAAGGATAAGGATAGTAAAGCAAGAAGGCTCCCCCCGCCTCCAAACCCTCCAGTTAAAACTGGCAGGAAAAAGTGAGAAAAACCACCATGCAGCATGGAAAAACTGACACGGAAATTTCATAGGAAAGACTGAAGAGGAAAAGTTACGTTCTGTAATACATTATCTATAAGCTACCAGTATGAATAACCTGAAAGAGAAAGTAGTAAAGTAAAATGAGTAATCAAATAATAACTAACTAATGCATGACATTAGGAACTCTCCCACGCTGGACAAGTACACAAGTCACCTCCTGAAGCAGTGACACCTAGTACATAAAAAAAAAATCCCGATGCTGGTCACTTAACTAACAGTGACCCTCAGTGATGCACAGGCCATCACAGGTCGAGTGTAAACGTAGTGACCGTTAACTCAGGGCTATCTGTACAGATCCTAGTCTGTGCTTTAACTATTTGTTATTACTTTATTTGTATTTAATAAATTGATATAATGATGTGACACAACACTCTGTACAGGTACGCTAATTTTACGGGGTGTTTTGTAGACAGGAGGGGATTGAACTGACAAAGGTAAGTTATTCGGACAAAAACAGTCAGCTGAGGATTCTCGTGCAAATACTTGTCTATTTTGTTTCTGAATGTCTTAACGGAGATATTGTTCACGGTATCTGAGGGTAATCTGTTCCAGATATTTACGACGCTGTTGAAGAAGTATTTTGCTTCGTGGGATTGGAATCGCTTTCCCATAATTTTGCAGCCATTACTTCTGGTTTGACTCGACCGGTCTATATCAAAATATTTATTCATGTCTAGGTTGTCATATCCCTTCATGATTTTGAAAAATTCAATAAGGTCCCCTCTTAACCTGCGCTTCGTTAGGCTAAATAATCTAAGTTCTTCAAGGCGTTCCTCGCATGGTTTGTTCCTCAGACAAAGATAACGGTGACAATGAAGAAGAAGAAAGAGCACAAAAAGAGGAACTAGAGGAGGAAACGGGAAAAAGAAGAGGAAGAAGACGAAGAGGAAGAAGACGGAGAGCGATAAGGAAGCGTGCGAATGGAAATGTATGGCGAGGGAATAAAGGATGGAAAAGATGGAAAGCAGTGGTAATGCAAATACTGAGAGAGAGAGAGAGAGAGAGAGAGAGAGAGAGAGAATGCTTGGAATATCTCACTCAAAAACCTTGGTAACGGTATTTTGTGTGTGTGTGTGTGTGTGTGTGTGTGTGTGTGTGTGTGTGTGAGAGAGAGAGAGAGAGAGAGAGAGAGAGAGAGAGAGAGAGAGAGAGAGAGAGAGAGAGAGAGAGAGAGAGAGAGATTCCAAGCACGCACGCATGGAGAAAGAGAGGGAGGGAGAGAGAAAGAAAAGAGGGATGCGAGGGGAAGCGAGGGGAAGGGGAAACTTGATAATTAAAAAAAAAAGAAAAAAAAAAGGGAAAGCGGAAATTATGATGTAACGAAAACAAGACGGGAGGGAGGAGGGGAAATGAAGGCAAGAAGGAGGGAGGGAAGATGGAAGGGAGGGAAGGAGGGAAGATGGAAGGGAGGGAAAATGGAAGGGAGGGAAGATGGAAGGGAGGGAAGGAGGGAGGGAGGAAGGGAAGAAGGAATGGAGTGAAAGATTGTGGAAGGGAAGGAGGGAGGGAGGAAGGGAAGATGGTAGAAGGGAGGGAGGAAAGATGGAAAAAGGAGGTGGGAAGATGGATGAAGGGAGGCAGAGAGGAGGAGGAAGGGAGGCAGAGAGGAGGAGGAAGGGAGAGAAGGAGGGAGGGAGAAAGGGAAAAAGGGAAATGATGGAAAAGAATGGGGGAGGAAGGAAAGATGGAAGAAGGAGGAAAGGAGGGAAGGAAAGATGGAAGGAGGAGGAAAGGAGGGAGGGAGGGAGAGAAGAAGGAAGGGAGGAAAGGAGATGGAGGAAGGGAAGGAGGGAGGGAGGAAAGATGAAAGAGGGAGGAAGGGAAATGGTGGAAGGGAAGGAGGGAGGCAGGAAAGATGGAAGGAGGAGAAGGGAACATGGATGAAGGGAGGCAGAGAGAAGGAGGAAGGGAGGGAAGCAGGGAGGGAGAAAGGGAAGAAAGAGGGGAGTGAAAGATGGAGGAAGGGAGGAAGGACGGAAGGAAGGGAGGAAAGAAGAGATAGAAGAGGAAGGAAGAGATGGAAGAAGAGAAGGAGGGAGGAAGGGAAGATGGAAAGAGGAGGAAAGGAGGAAGGGAAGGAAGGAGGCAGGGTGGAAGGGTGCGAGGGAGGGATATACACAAAGGATACAAAGGGCTACAAACAGCACCAGACAGCTCAGTTTGTCCTTTCGGGGCTGTTTGGTATAGGGAAAGTTATAACAAAACTAATCTATCAGTTAAAGACAAGGATAGTAGAGCAGGAGGAAGGACGAGAGAGAGGGAAGATGGAAGAAGGGAGAGGAGGAGGAAGAGAGGGAAGGAGGGAGGGAAGATGGAAGAAGGGGGAGAAGGACGAGGGGAGGGAAGGAGGGAGGGAAGATGAAAGGAGGGAGAGGAGGAGGAAGGGAAGGATGGAGGGAGAGAAGATGAAAGGAGGGAGAGGAGGAGGAAGGGAAGGATGGAGGGAGGCTGGAAGAAGGAAGGGAAGGATGGAGGGAGGCTGGAAGAAGGAAGGGAAGGATGGAGGGAGGCTGGAAGAAGGAAGGGAAGGATGGAGGGAGGGAAGATGGAAGAAGGATGAGAAGGAGGACGGGAGGGAAGGAGGGAGGAAAGATGGAAGAGAGAAAGGGAAAGAAGGGAGTGAGGAAGGGAGAGAAAAAGGAATGGAGAGCAGGAGGGAGGGAGAGAAAAAGGAATGGAGAGCAGGAGGGAGGGAGATGACAGTGAAGGTAGGAAGCGACGTTGACTGAGGACAAAGATGGAAGGAAGAAGAGAAGACGGGAGGAAGGGAAGGTACGGAGATGGAAGGAGTAAAGGAAGAAGAAGGAAGGATGGATGGAAAGAAGGAAGGAAGGAAGGAAGGATTACGGGAGAAGTAAGAGAAGGATACAGGGAGAAGAGAAAATAACTAAATGAGGGAAGGAAGGAAGGAAGAATGAAAAGTGGAAAGATAAATGAAGAAGGAAAGAAGAGGGAAAGAATGAAACAAGATGAATGAAGAAAAGAATGAACGAAGGAGAAAAGGAATGAAGAAGAAAAGAAGATTGAGGATTGAAAAAAGAAGAATGAAAGAAGGGAAAGAATGAAAGAAGAAGGCAAAAGGGAACGAAGAAAAAAATATTGAAAGAAAAGAATGAACGAACGAAAAAAGGAATGAAGGAAAATGAATGAATGAAGAGTGAATAAGTAGTACGAATGAAGGAGGATTCACATTTATGAGAGTATAAGTGTAACGTGAGAGTGAAGGAATGTGACTTGAAGGAGGGAGGGAGGGAGGAAGGAGGAGGGTGGGAGGGAGAGGGAGATGGAGAGAGGAGGGTGGGAGGGAGATGGAGAGAGGAGGGTGGGAGGGAGAGGGAGAGAGGAGGGAGGGAGGACGAGGGAGAGAGAAGGAGGGAGGGAGAGAATGAAGAGTGAAGGTCGCGCGGGAGGGAAAGGAATGAGTGAGAAAAGAGAGGGAAATGTAAAGGAGGGAAGCAAGGAATGAGGAGAGAGGAAGGAAGGAATGGAGAGGAGGCGGAGGAGGACAGAAGGGGGAGGAGGACAGAAGGGGGAGGAGGAAGAAGGGGAAGAATTAGGGGAGGGAGGAAAGACTATGAAGAAAGAAGAGGAGAAAAGGCTGAATAAAGGAAAGGAAGAACAGGAGAAGGAGGGAGAAAAGGAGGAGAGAGAAAAGAAGAATGAGAGAGAATAAATAGGCGAAAGGAATGTAATAAGAACGATAAAGCCGGACATCTATCTTGTCAAGAGCAATTGGATAGACACATGACCTATTATTAAGCCCTGAGAGACTGACAAGGAGAGTGTATGAGTGAGGTGGTTGAGAGGAGGAGGTGGAGCGAGAACGATGTGGCACAGAGACGGAAGAGTATATAAAGGAGAAGAGAGTTCATTCTGAGAGACTAACTACGAGAGTATATGAAGGTGAGAGTGTCGGGAGGAGAAGGAGTGGAAGGACAAGAACGAGGTGATATATGTGAGGGTATGTGGGGGAGGAGGAAGAGGGGTTGTCGCTGAGTAGGGGCAAAAATACCCCCAAAAAATTACCACCTGAATTAGACTGCTTCAGAATAGCTTATAATAATCCACGAAGCTAAATAATAATAATAATAATAATAATAAAAATAATAATAATATGATGATGATGATGATGATGAATGAGGTGAAGGAGGGGAGGGGAGGAGAGGTGAAGGAGGGGAGGGGAGGGGAGGGGAGGGGAGGTGAAAGAGGGGAGGGGAGGGGGACAACGTACCCCCTTGAGCCCGATCTTAAGAAAACATTACCAGAACATTATGAGAGAGAGAGAGAGAGAGAGAGAGAGAGAGGGAGAGAGAGAGGAAGGAAGGAAGGATGAAAGTAAGGAAGGAAGGAAGGATGAAAGGAAGGAAGGAAGGAAGGATGAAAGGAAGGAAGGAAGGATGAAAGGAAGGAAGGAAGGATGAAAGGAAGGATGAAAGTAAAGAAGGAAGGAAGGAAGGAAGGTGTATAATCAAGGAATATAAATAAAAAGGTCGATAAAACAAAGGTCTATGGACAAAAGGAAGGAAAAAAGGCAAGAACAAGGAAGGAAATTAAGGAAAACGAAAGGAAGGGAGGAAAGAAGTGCCTGACCTCCTATTTCTTTCCCCAGGGAGGTGTAAGCAAAAGGGAGGGAGGGAGGGAGGGAGGGAGGGAGGGAGAGAAGGGATGGGGTGACTAATGGAGGGAGGAAAAGTGAGAGGGAGGGAAGGATGAAAGGAGGCGAGGTGAGGAGTGGGAAAGGGAGGAAAGAGGAAGAGGGAGGGAGGGAGGGAGGAAGGAAGAAGAAGAAAGTTGGGGATGGAGAGAGGGTGGGATGAAGGGAGAGAGGGAAGAGTGGAGAGAGTGGAGGGAGAGAGGGGAGAAGGAAGAGAGAGGGGAGAGAGAGAGAGGGGAGAAGGAA
>NC_137061.1:2805515-2808015 GCF_032717465.1 Coenobita brevimanus | reverse complement strand
CTCTGCCTTCTTATTTCTTCTCTTCCCCTCTGCCTTCTTATTTCTTCTCTTCCCCTCTGCCTTCTTATTTCTTCTCTTCCCCTCTGCCTTCTTATTTCTTCTCTTCCCCTCTGCCTTCTTATTTCTTCTCTTCCCCTCTCTTCTGTCCTCTCTTACTTTCTCTTCTTTGATCTCTCCTCCTCCTCCTGTTTCTCTTCTTTACCTTCTTCTCTTCCTCTTCTTCCTTTTCTTTCTTCTCTCTCCCCATCTTTCCTTCTTCCTTCTCAACTACAATTTTCCCTCTCCCCTCCCACCCCCTCCCTCCTTTCCTCTTCTCTCCCATCCCCTCTCCCTCCTCTCCTCCTTCTCTCCCATCCCCTCTCCCTGCTTTCCTCCCCTACTTCTCTCTCGTCCCCTCTCCCTGCTTTCCTCCCCTCCTTTTCTCCCATCCACTCTCCCCTTCCCTCTCTTCTTCTACCCTTCTCACCCTTGATTATCTCCCCTCTTCCTCTTCCCTCCTCTTCCCTTCTTCCTTCGCAACCATCCTCTCTTAATCTCCCCTCTTCTCTCCCCTTGTTTCCGAGTCCCTCCCTTCTCCCCTTCCTTCCCCTCTCGTCTCCCTCCTCCTCCTCCTTCGTAACTACCATCTTTCCTCTCCCCTCTCATCTCTTTCCCCTTCTCTTTTCCCTCCCTTCCCTACTTCACATTCTCGTCTCGTACCTTCTCTCTTCTATTAATGTCTTTCTCCCTCTTTCCCTCCCTCTCTGCTTCCTTACTTGACTTCCATTTTCAATCCCTTCCACCCTCCCCTTTCTATTCCTCTCTCTCTCTCCCTCCTTACAAAAACAACCCCCATTATTCACAGCAAAAGACCAAATCTCTCCTTCCCTCTCTCCCTTCTCCCTCCGTTCCCTCTTGATCAATTATCCGAAGAGATGGAATGAGAGGAAAAAAGGGAGAGGCAATTATTTTTTCCTCTCTCTCTCTCTCTCTCTCTCACCCCACTTAACGCCTTCAGTATCTCTCTCTCTCTCACCCCACTTAACGCCTTCAGTTCCCGCCTACAGCTGTTCGCGTTGGTCTTCTGCTCCTTTGGTTACTGAGAAAAATATAGGAAATAATGAATGCTATTTTTAAAGGCTCTTGATGTTGTTTAGGTGAGAATTGAGGTGTCCAGATAATACAGGCCTGTGTGTGTGTGTGTGTGTGTGTGTGTGTGTGTGTGTGTGTGTGTGTGTGTGTGTGTGTGTGTTCGTCGTCTTGTCTGTCTGTCTGTCTGTCTCTCTCTCCCTGACGCTTAGCCTGTGTATAATCTGTTTTGTCTGTCTTCCTGATCAAATCTATCAGTCCGTCTCCCCTTCTATACACACATCTATCTATCTATCTATCTATCTGCTTCCTTGACAATCACTGTGTCTGTCTGTCTGCCATTCTTCACTCCTCTTTATCCTCGCATCCGCTCTCTGCATCTCCTCTTCCTTCCTCCCTGATCGACACTCTCTCCCCACTAATCTTCCATTTTCTTTCACACCTTTCTTTATTGCTTCCCCTGCCTCTCTCTCTCTCTCTCTCTCTCACCTTGCCGTCTCCGCGTCTTTTTTCCTCCTGTCATCTTTTCCCTACTCTCATCATTTTCCCCTTCTTCCCATCTTTACCCATTTTCCTCCTACCATATCCTGTACCATCTTTCCCCAACACTCATCTTTCTTTCCCTCACCAAACCCAATTATTTTCCCCAAACCTCCATCTTCTTTCCCCTAAAACACACACACACACACACACACACACACACAGTCTTCCACTATCGTCATTTTTGCATCTTTCCTCTAAGTCTTCTTCCCTGTCATTATTTTCCCTCATCTTTCCCTCAATCCTATTATTTTCCTACCCGTCTTTTCCCCTCTTTTTTCCCTACCCTCATCTTCTCTCCCTATCTTTTTTCCCTACCCTCATCTTCTCTCCCTATCTTTTTTCCCTACCCTCATCTTCTCTCCCTATCTTTTTTCCCTACCCTCGTCTTCTCTCCCTATCTTTTTTCCCTACCCTCATCTTCTCTCCCTATCTCTTTTTCCCTACCCTCATCTTCTCTCCCTATCTCTTTTTCCCTACCCTCATCTTCTCTCCCTATCTTTTTTCCCTACCCTCATCTTCTCTCCCTATCTTTTTTCCCTACCCTCATCTTCTCTCCCTATCTTGTTTCCCTACCCTCATCTTCTCTCCCTATCTTTTTTCCCTACCCACATCTTTTCTCCCTATCTTTTTTCCTCCTCCTTTCTCTCCACGCCTCATTTCTTCCCTCAACTCTTCGCCCCATTTCCTCTCCCTTCTACTATTTCGCCCTTCTTCTTACTAATTTATTCTCCCTTCCCGTCCTCCCTCTCTCTCTCTCTCTCTCACTTTTATCTCCTTCCTCCTCCTACTCCTTACCTCCAATCCTATAATCCCTCCTCCATTTCTCTACCGAAATCCTCTTTCTCCCTCCTCTCTTTCTCTCACACACACACACACACACACACACACA